>NC_089595.1:23889200-24063469 GCF_019320115.1 Miscanthus floridulus
CCTCCAGAGAGTCCACTGTATTACAATGCTGAGTGACAAAATCAGCCATAACCTGCCCCTTAACTGCCTTAGTCGATTCGTAACGTAGTTCAAATTCTGATAATGCTAAAATCCACTTGCCGATTCTACCACTTAATATCGGCATCGACAGCATATACTTGACTACGTCGTCTTTGCATATGACCGTACATTCGGCAGATAACAAATAATGTCTTAATTTGACACAAGAAAAGTATAAACACAGACATAATTTTTCGATGGCCGAATACCTTGTCTCAGCATCCACTAATCTTCTGCTCAAATAATAAATAACACGTTCTTTCCCTTCAAATTCTTGAATAAGAGCTGAACCGATAACGGTATCATCAGTTGACAAATACAACCTGAAAGGTTTCCCGTGTTGAGGTGGAACTAGCACTGGAGGATTTGTTAAATATTTCTTAATTTCATCTAGGGCTAACTGCTGCTCAGCTCCCCATACAAATTCCTGATCGGCTTTCAATTTAAGTAATGGACTGAAAGCCTTGATCTTACCCGACAGATTAGATATGAATCTTCTAATGAAATTAATCTTACCGATCAAAGATTGCAATTCAGTTTTATTGGCAGGAGCAACCACCTTGTTAATTGCATCAATAGACTTCCTACTGATTTCGATGCCCCGCTGATGCACCATAAAACCCAAGAATTGACCTGCCGATACACCAAATGCACATTTATTAGGATTCATCTTCAATCCATGCTTCCTTGTGCACTCCAGTATCTTTCGTAGATCGGCTAGATGTTTTGTGATATCTCCAGACTTAATCACTACATCATCAATGTAGATCTCCACTAATGTGCCGATGTATTCATGAAAAATAAAGTTCATAGCTCTTTGATAAGTAGCGCCGGCATTTTTCAAACCAAACGTCATGACTATCCACTCAAACAACCCTACATGACCTGGACATCTGAAAGCAGTCTTGGGAATATCTTCTTCAGCCATGAATATTTGATTGTAACCTGCATTACCATCCATGAAGCTGATAATTTGATGTCCGGCTGCAGCATCAATCAACAAATCAGCAATCGGCATTGGATAGCCATCCATCGGTGTGGCTTTGTTGAGATTCCTGAAATCAATACAAACACGAAGTTTTCCATTTTTCTTATAAACAGGAACCACATTAGAGATCCACTCTGCATATCGACACTGCCGAATAAACTTTGCCTCAATTAATTTAGTTATTTCGGCCTTAATGTCAGGAAGTATATTAGGGTTGCATCGGCGCGCTGGCTGCTGATGTGGCCGAAATCCAGATTTGATAGGTAACCGATGTTCAACTATCGATCGGTCTAATCCAGGCATCTCAGTATAATCCCAAGCAAAACAATCTTTATACTCTTTTAACAAATCAGTTATTTGCTGCTTACACTTGGAATCTAACTTAGCACTAATAAAAGTAGGTCTTGGCCTATCGCCATCACCAATATCTACTTCTACTAAATCATCTGCCGATGTGAACCCTTGACCTAATTTTCCATCATCGGCAAACCTATCCATTAAAACTCTTCTTCAGAACCGACTGCTTGGATCGGTGGAATTTCATAATCAGCAACTCTAAGGAACTCTTTTTCCCAAACTTCTCCTGATATGCATTTAGTTCGCTCATAAGTATCTGATTCTGCCGATGCGATGATATAAGAAGAATCACCAGGGACAAACTCAATCTTATCCCCAATCCACTGTACGAGGCATTGATGCATTGTAGAAGGAACACAACAATTAGCATGAATCCAATCCCTCCCTAGAAGCAGATTATATGCACCCTTGCCATTAATAACAAAGAACGTCGTCGGCAAGGTTTTGCTGCCGATGGTCAATTCAACGCATACTGCCCCTTTAGCCGGTGACACATTGCCTTCAAAATCCTTCAGCATCATATCGGTTTTGGTCAAGTCTTGATCTCCCTTACCAAGTTTCCGATACATCACATAAGGCATAATATTAATCGCAGCCCCTCCGTCGATAAGTATCTTAGATACAGGCTGCCCATCAACTCTGCCTTTCACAAACAAAGCCTTAAGATGCTGTCTCTCGTCATCGGTAGGTTTCTCAAAAACAGCCATCATTGGATCTAGTGTCAACTGAGCTACTTGATCAGAGAGAACAACTTCTTCCTCATTATCAGATAGTGCCAAAAACTCCATCGGCAACATGAATACCATATTAACATCTGCCGATGGACCCTTATTTTTGTGTTTTACCTGCCACTGCTGATGACCGGACCTCTCATTGGAGGAATTTTCCTCTCGGTATAAATCCTCCTGATGCTCACGTTGCATCCTCCTTTTCTGTGTCTTTGTCAGACCCTCCGGGCACCATCGAGGAAACTTGGTTTTCCAAACCGGCTGATAACAGGTCCCAGTTGATTCTACACGGCGTATATTAGGGTCCCTGTAGAATATTTCTTCATCGGGAACTCTTGCGTTTGCCATCTCCTCAAGCTCCTCTTGATTCCTTGGAAAATATCCAGCGCGTTTACCAAGCCTTTCATGTACACTAAGTCTGCCCCCCAGCCGATCATGCACTGATGCTCTGCCTCTGATCGGCTCATTGATAAATAAACCCTGATTGCCAGGTTGAAACCTCCTTTCTGACCGATTGACCCCATAATAACCATTGCACTCAGGGCAATTTTCAACAGTTGGCAATTTAATACCTTCTTCCCAGCAATGGATGAAAAACGGGCACCTCCAATGATCTTTATGCCGATACCATTCTTCCCGACGTCTCTCTTCTTGCTGTTGTCGATATCGGTCCTTACGCTGACGCCAACCCTCCTGCTGCCTTCGATGGGTAATCACAATGCCAGGTCGAGGAGGGTTTTTGGAACTACTGCTTTCTCCCAGCAAACCCTTACTTTTTGCATCATCGGTAGTTATCCGATGTTGGGGATCCACTGATGCGTTTTTCTCAGCAGCCTCTGACGTCAATACCTTGGTCTTCCCTTTGGCCTCCAACATATTTGCTGGAAAAGGGTGTTGATCAATTTTCATCGGCTTCTGGGCCTTGGAAGTACCAAACTTAATTCTCCCAGATTCAATAGCCGATTGTAACTGTTGCCTGAACACCTTGCACTCATTTGTACTGTGTGAAGTTGCATTGTGCCATTTGCAGTACAAGATCTTCTTCAACTCTTCTGCCGATGGGATCACATGATTAGGTGACAGCTTAATTTGGCCCTCTTGAAGCAGAAGATCAAATATCTTGTCGGCCTTGGTGATATCAAAGGTAAACTTTTCTGGCTCTTTCTGACCAAAGGGACAAGATATCGGCTTTTTATTCTTAACCCACTCAGCTAAGCCGATAACTGGTTCTTCATCAGAATCAGAATCTCCTACTTCTTCAACAAATGATACTTTTTTACTCCAATTCTTTTTAGGTTCAAAAACCCTAGTATCTTGATCAGAGATCCTTTGCACAAGATGACTGAGGCTTTCAAACTCCTGAGAAGCATATCTGTCTTTAAGATGTGGCAATAACCCTTGGAAAGCCAGATCGGCAAGCTGCCGATCATCCAGCACCAGGCTGTAGCACTTATTTTTTACATCTCGTAGCCTTTGCACAAAGCTTTCTACCGATTCATCATTACGCTGTCTCAATTTTACTAAATCGGTAAGCTTCTTTTCATGGATTCCAGCAAAGAAATACTTATGAAATTGTTTTTCTAGATCAACCCAAGTAATAATAGAATTTGGTGGTAATGAAATGAACCATGTAAATGCCGATCCAGACAAAGATGATGAAAATAATCGAACTCTTAATTCATCTCTGCTAGCTGCCTCTCCACATTGAATAATGAAGCGATTGACGTGTTCCATTGTTGATGTATCATCTTGCCCAGAGAATTTAGTGAAATCTGGTACCTTGTACCGATTTGGGAGAGGAATTAAATCATATGCAGGAGGGTATGGAGTCCGATAAGAATAAGTATTGACCTTGGGCTTTATCCCAAACTGATCCTTCATAATTTCTGCTATCTTATCGGCCCAAAAAGCATCAGCCTCCTGCTGACGAACTGGCTGAATTTCTACAGGAGGTGCCTGCTGATATCCCTCCACATATCTTTGTGGCCCACGATCTCCAGCAATCGGCATATTTGCCGTTACTTGTGGTCCATTAACCTGTTGGAAAGGATTCATCGGCTGAGCTGCCGATGCTTGATTCTGGAAACCAGCTTGCATATGACCTTGTTGAATCCCTGCAACCTGCTGATTTTGCTGAACTGTATGTTGAACAGGTAACTGTCCTGACCAACCATTATTAGAACTCATCGGTACAAAACTTACCGATGGCTGGTAATTTGCTGACATTGTTGGATAATTATAACCAGCTTGAGGCATGAACTGAACCCCAGTTTGACTCATAGCAGGGGCTTTCTGCTGCATCGGCAGTAAGCTTGCCGATGGACTTGAATTGGGTGTTTGAACCAAAGGCATCTGGAAACCTCCTGGAGTTGGTTGCACAGTAGTTGCTGTGGCATATTGAGGCACTTGAGCCATCGGCGAAACAGCCGATGGTATAGGAGCTTTTCCTACTGCATCAAACACTTGAGGTAACCCAGGATTGAAAGCAGATGACTCCGGAGGCATACCATATCCCCACCAATTAGCAGGAATCTGGCTATTCTGAGACACAGGGCCTGACATAGCTGATGCCGATAGATCTGTATTAAGCTGAACTCGTCCTCCTGGTAGTACCGGATCTGATCGTATCGGTGTAGATTGAATATTAGGTAAGCCTGCCGATACTGGAGGAGAAGTAACTTCTGTACCCACAACGGCCGAGGGAGCCGATGGAGTATTGACAGATGCCGGCTCTGGTTGGTGATAGGCAGGCCCAACGTAATGCGGTGACGCTTGTCCTTCTTTGAGAGTTCGAACCACAGCATTATGAACAGTATTGGACAGCACATTGGAATGATTAATCAAAGCATGATTTACTGCAGAATTAACCATCTCTTGAAGTTTACCAGGATTGGAGTCAAAGGTAACCTGCCGAGGCAACGGCAAATCTTGCTTCTGGATGACTTGTCCACTCTTGTTCAGGCTAAACGATTTCAGACAAAGCTGCCTGTATTCTTCTACAGCCTTTTCCATAGCCTGCCTCTGCTCTTCCTTAAGATCTTCTTCTGATACCGCGATAATGTTCCCTGAATCGATCTCGGGATTGAACATATTGATCGGATTGATTTGTCCCACCGAGCGTGCCAAAAGATGTGTTGATGCAAAAGTGGATCTGCAAACACAAAGGGCTAATACCCGAATCGATATCCAAAGCGTGCCAGTCGATTTGACCTGTTAATCGACAAGGATGAAGATACGAGCACTTTGGTCCTGACAACAGCGATACGCCCGGAAGTCACGGCCAAGAGGTACTCACGCGGAACTCGAGAATCGCCGAAGGTCGCACTGAAGCGATGCAACTCGCCGAATCAATGAGAACTCGTAAAAAGGAAAAATATGCAAATTGACGAAGTCGCCGAAAAGTAAGTAGATGCAAATAGGAGTAAAAATTGGTTTTGATATTGATTGATATATATTACATTGCCCCTCAATCTATATTTATACCCTGATCTAAAGAGACATAACCAAATACGACTAGGACACCAAGTCCATATCTAAGGAAACACGTGACTCTTACATGAATCATACTCTAACAAATATAGAAAAGGAAATCAACTCCTATCTATTTCCCTGTCCGCCTCAATTACGATGGAATTCTCACCGACCTCCTTTCCATCGGCATACTTCCTGTTTCATCGGCAGTAGTTTTCAAGCCTTCCTTCATCGGCATCGACAATAACATCTCCAACCTTATCGGCAACGCCCGAGTCTAAATCAACCTTTCCATCGATCACCACCATTCATCGGCAACCATCTTTACAAGCTGATTTTCATCGACTGTCAGCGTATACAGTAACTTTCCTCCTGCCGATTAACCCACTCTGATCATTTTGACACGTGCAAAAAACGGTGTCAACAATAGCCCGTGTAGGTGTTTGTCTGACCTATAGGAAATTGTGTTTAGTTCCATTAACACGGAAGAGGGACAAAGATATCTGATGACACAACATATAGCTGGGCAAATAAAAAAATATATTTTTCCTACTAAGATACACCTATGGATACGTGCCTATCTTAATTTTACTGGGACATGTGCTACACAAACAAATGTTCATGACACAATGAGTTGTCAAAAAAAATTATGAAGGTTGCTCTCACTGAAATAATGGTAGAAGATCGTTATAGTTCATGTAGTATTATGAACAAATGGCATATGGTAAATCCTGTGGTATAAATTATAGATTTCACAGTATTCCAAGGAAAGGAATTATGACAATAGAGTCATAAATGTCACATCACAACCCTAAAAATTTCTGATTTTGGGTCATGCAATAGAAAAAACACTAATTAAAATAAATAAATATTGTAATATGTTGATAAAATTTCTCAAGTTTAGTTTAAGTTCGCGTCAGCTTGTTATTGGAAAAAATGTGAATCTTCTGATAATTTGATGGGCTTTTGCTTGATGTATGTTTGCTTGTTGCTTGTTTGCTTTGATGAGGGTGAGCAAAGTCCGTTAAGATACGCTTAGTAGGTCGATCTTCCTTCTCCGGCATGCTTTTACCTTTTTCTGCAATCAAAATTCTTGCTTCTCAGCTTAAGCTTTTGTTCGAAGCTACTCAAAATATTTCATTTGTAACCCAAATCACTCATTTGAGTTCCTTGTCCGTCAATCAATCTCTTCAAACTTTTTCGGAATTTTTGCGGCTTTTTCTAGAACTTGTTCCCACTTTTCGGTCAGCATAATCTATTTTTTAGATGCTACAAAATATCTTATCATGAGCTCTAAATACTTTATTTTTACTTTATTTTTGGATCTTTCAGTGTATTTTTCGTACCTCAAAAAGTAATTCTAGAATTTCTGGAATTATTTTTATTCGCGAAATTAAATAAATCCGAAAATAATAAATCCTATCCCTAATCCAACTCGTCCCAAACCCCGCGTATATATACATCACCGCTTTCGTCTCAACGACCTCATTGCAGATTGCAGATCGGGTCTCCGTCTTTCCAATCTCATCTCCTAACTCCGTACATCTAAGATCAAAGTTTGACGTCCGATGAAACTCCGGCAGGCTTTTCTAGCCAAACCGTCACGTTAGTGCACCAACCATTGCCACCACGAGGTAGCCTTGTTCGTTCTCTACGTCATGGTATACTTGTTTCCGTGAATCCGTGCCCGTTTGATCGTTCCCCTAACTCTTCTTTATCTTTTCCGGCGAGGTCACCATGGACGACCATCAAATTCTTCGTTTTCCGGCAGTACTGGCTCCTGCTCTCCTAGCTGCGTCCCCTTGTTGGCTGCTCGGTCGCGTCCCCATCACCAGCACCAACGGCCGCCGCCCCCTTCGCGCGCCCCTGCGTGGCTCCGTGGAGCAGCAGGCCGCCGCCGCTCGGGCTACCCGTGTAAGCTGGCTCGGCTGCCACGGGCGCGGCCAGCCCTTGCCGCGGGCCGAGCCTGGCCCCGCGTACGCCTGCACGCCGCCGTGCGCCTCCGTCCGGCCGAGACCTTCCCCTTCCTCTCGCACGAGTACAGCGGCAGCAGTCAGCCATCGGCATGGCCTCCACGTTCTGCACGACGTACACAAGGTAGAAGATGAAGCAATTTGAGATCAAAAAAAGAAGATGAAGCAATTTACGATTTTGCCACTGAACGAAAATAGCAATAGTTTATTCGTTTTAATTCTGTTTTGCTTCATTCCAGTTGCGTTAGATTTGTATCAATATGATCTACATGTTAGCAGCAACGCATGACACATGTTTTTATATATATGATTTAATTTTAAATTGATTAATATAGATGTAACCAATTTTATAATTAAATAAAAGCAATGAAAGTAAACGTTGGTCTTTCATAAATAAATATTAATTTGAGTAGTGTTAACATATGTGTTTATATTTATAATTTGGGTAGTTTAAATATGTTCCATATACAAAATTCAAATTAGATGCTCTCACATGCTTATTTCTTTGCAAAGTTAAAGTTTAATTTGCTTATACTAAATTATGTGATAACATTTATAAATAAAATATGATTAGCTTCAACTCATTTTTGTTTTTAGTTTAAATGTGATTTTTCTAATCTAAATTAACAACTTTCTCATGATTTTGTTTAACTAAAATAAATCAAGCTTGTAGTCGTCTATTTTCTCTTATAATAATATAAAACTTTCGGTAGTCGTTTCTTTTTAACGATGGTTCTGTTATCGGCGTGCAAGGAAAATAGACCATAGGCCCATTTACTTTGGATTTTGGTATTTAATGACCAACATAACCAAATTGGACTAATGAATTTGCAAGTAATTGTTTTGTAGTTCAATAGGATGCAAGATGTGACTTGGACAAAGGCGATGTGATGATCCGATGATTAACACCTCAAAGAAGACCTTAGGAGCACAAGAGAAGACCTAAGATATCAAGCAAAGTCTAAGCACGAAGATAGGAACCAAGCCGCACGCAAGATCACGAAGAAACGAGCTCACAAAGGTGACTGGACGCTGGACCGAACGCTGGAGAAAAGCGACCGGACGCTCCGATCAGGAGGCTCTACAACAGCAGCAGCGATCGGACGCTGGACCGGACGCTGGCGGCAAACCGATTGAACGTAGGACAGCAGCATCTGATCGAGTATAGAGAGGTTCCAGAGCGGTGAATTTACGACCGGACGTGTCCGGTGGCATGTGATCGGACGCTGGCAGCATCCGATCAGTAGATCACGGCTCCAACGGTTGGGACGATCGGACGCGTCCGGTCAGGACGTGATCAGCATCCGGTCAGTAGCAGAAAAGCGGGATTTCATCTCCAACGGCTACTTTCTCAGTGGGGCTTATAAATACAACCCCCAACCGCCAAATGAGGTGTGTAGTCTGAGAAAACATCCAAGGGTGTTGATACACTATTTTAGTGATCTCCACTTGCATAGTGCTTAGTGTTTTATTAGGTGATTAGCGTGGTGCTTGCGAAGTGCTTAGGTTGATTAGACCACCGTTTATGCGGCTTGCTCTAGGTTTAGGCCTAGTGTTTAGTGAGGTTTGCATACCTCTTACCACTCGGTGCTTGCACGTGCCATTGTTGTACGTTGGAGGGGCTTGTGGTCTTGCGAGATCACACCAACCACGTTTGTGGTGTGACCGCCACCGTGTACTGGAGAGAACAAGGCCCGCCGCGTTTCGGCCAGAAGCTTGATAGTGAAGACGGCGGGGAGCATCCGGGAGAGGCTTGCTAAAAGGCACGTCGGAGACTCACTTCCGTGTGGGGAAGGCCCGAGGCTATCCACGGAGTTACCCGACCAGAAGCTTGGACCTTGCGAGGGATTTCTTGTGAGGGGCTACAACGAGGACTCGGGGGAAGCTTGCACGCTTCTTAATACCTTGGTAAAAATACCGAAGTCATCGACGGGAGATTGCATATCTCTACCTTGCTCTTTAGCTTCTGCATTTACATTGATTGCATTACTCCTTTTACGGTAGAGATAGCAAAACCGTAGTTGCACACTTAGATAGTTTGTCTTTTGCATAGGTTTTGCTAAGGTTAGAAAAAGAGGCCATAGTTTAGAGTTAGAATTTTAAGTTGCCTAATTCACCCCCCCCCTCTTAGGCGTCACGGTCCCCTACAATTGGTATCAGAGTCAGGTTGGCTCAATTTGGACCTTTGGCTTAACCGCCGTTGAGCTGACGCTATTTAGAGTGGTTGGGATAGATACCTCTAGGCCTCCGCACTTTGATGGCACTAACTTCCCCTATTATAAAGCTAGAATGGCTTGCTACCTTGAGGCAGTTGATTTAGGTGTTTGGAGAGTCACTCGTGACGGAATGAAACCCATTAAGAATCTCGAAAAACCCACAAAGAGTGATGAAAAAGAAATGCACTTCAATGCTAGAGCTAAAAATTGCTTGTTTGAATCTTTTAGTATGGATGTGTTTAACCAAGTATTCACTTTAAATACGGCACATGAAATTTGGTTAAAACTTCAAGAGCTCCATGACGGCACATCTAATGTTCGTGAGCAAAAACATTGTCTAGCTAAACAAAATTATGATTCCATTACAATGAATGATGATGAGCTTGTTCGTGATATATATTCTCGTTTGAATGTAATTATCAATGAGCTTCATTCAATAGGACTAATAAAGCTAGATGATGCGGACATCATAAGGAAGATCATCTCCGTGCTACCACAAAAGAAATATGCCAGCATCATCACCATCCTTCACAATATGGAGAACTTGAGCACCATGACCCCGGCCATAGTCATTGGCAAGATAATGGCATTTAAAATGTCACACAAGATGGGTCAAGAAGAAACCTCTTCATCAAGCAAAGGCAAAGCTCTCGCATGTGGCAAGAAAAAGAAGACGAAGGGCAAGCAAGTTGAGACAAGCTCAAGCTCAAGCTCCTCAAGTGAAGATGAAGAAGAAGATGAGGATGATGATGATGATGAAGACTCAAGTGATGATGATCAATCTTCCTCCTCCACCTCTGACCTTGATGAAGAATCAATCAAACTAATCAACAAGGTGGAGAAGATGATCCAAAAGCTCAATGTCAAGGGTGTGCCCATCCAAATCCAAGATCTCATTTTCACAAATCAAAGAAATGAGCAAAGAAAGAGAGGATGCTATGGATGTGGCGAGTTGGGGCACTTTGTGGAAGTTTGTCCAAACAAGCCCACACTCAAGACAAAGAAGAAGGCATGCAAGAACCAAGCCCTCACATCAATAAGATCATGGGATGATTCTTCAAGTGAAGAAGAATAATATCACAAGAGGTGAGGTCACAAGCACTCATCATCAAGCTCTTCTCGTGTGTGCCTTGTGACACGAGGTAATGAAAGCTCATCCTCTAGTGAAAGTGATAGTGATGATTATATGCCTTCTTATGATGAAATTGTGCAACAAAATCTTAATTATGCTAAAATTTGCACTAGTCAACAAAAGAAGCTCAAAAAATTAAAAGAAAAGCTAGATAGTTCACGCGAAGCTTATAAAACTTTGCTAATCTCAATGTTGAACTATCTACTAAAATTGAGAAACTTAAAGCTAGTGCAACAACAAATGCATGCACAATAAATGATGAGCAACTTGTAAAGAAAAATGAAAAATTAAAAGAGAAGTTAGCTAGCTCACAAGATGGTTATAAAAGTTTGCTTGCAAAAATGGAAACCATGTGCAAACACTGTGATGAGCTAACTAATAAAGTTGCTAATCTTGAAGCCATTAATACAACTCCCACCAAGGCATCTAAAAAGAAAAGTTCTAACATGTCTAAAAAGGATGCCTCTACTTCTTGTAATGATTTATGTTTAGACTCACCTTTGTGCAACCAGGTTTGTGTTGAGAAAGTTGTTGTAGATACATGCACACAAGAGGTTGCAAAGGAGAATGAGCAACTCAAGCAAGAAATAGCTCGCCTCACCAAGGACTTGATTCAAGTGAAAGGCAAGGCGAAGCAAGTCCAACTTCATCAAGATAACACCATCAAAGGAGTGAAGAAGCTTGATGAAGGACAAACCATGGTTTGCTACGTATGCCAAAAGAAAGGTCACAAGTCCTATAAGCTCTCCAACACCTACACCAACAAGGTGGACAAGAAGGCATCCACACCTTATCTCTTGAAGAAGAAGAAAAATGACAAGGTGGTGGCCATCAAGGTGAACAAGCAAACCAACAATGGGGTCAAACGCTTTTGGATGCCAAAGGAGATCATTTTCAACATGAAGAGCACCAAGAAGGTTTGGATCCCAAAAGGGAAGTGATAAGTCCAAAGGACTTTGGGGAATTTGGAGACTTGGCAAAGTATGGGTGTATTTCATGGGGTGCATCATGATGGACAAAATCATTGCCAAGTGGGTTAGTGAATACTATGGACCCAAATTCCCCTTCCCATTTTAGGTAACTAGATTCAATTTACTTCAATTGGTATTAGATTTAAATTTTCCTACAATTGGTATCCTTTAGCATCTAGTTACTCTTCATGCCTAGGTTTGCATTTGCATTTTTACATATTTTGTCATGCATACACTAGGTATTTCATATGGTAGGCTTGCTCGGTATCATTCTTAATCCTTAGAGCAATCCTACATGGTTTAAAACTGTTTAGGAGCATGGCACATAGCTTGTCTTACAATTGTTCATCTAATATGTGCCAAAGTCCAAATTATAAATAATCACTCCCTGATATCACCTTCGAAAATGACTCTCACATTCATGTGATGTGATGTTTCAAGTGGTATTTTTATTCTAAAATCGATGTGCATGTTTCCTACAAGTATTCCATACTTGTGTGCACAAATTTAGGGGGAGGTTACTCTACAAGTTGGATGCTTTGAGACTAACACCTTTTTAAGCTTATCTTGTGTGTAGTAGTCTCATTGCAAGGAAAATGGAGTCCCCGGAGTTAAGCATCATACTTCAAATATCCACCACCGATTGCAAGTGGTAGAAATCTACATTTGGTATTTCTAAACCCAATATCATCATGTTGATTTCATTTTGATATTTATATGCTTTCTCCATGCATTATATAGATTAAATTGTCTTGTGCGATACTTTGCCAATTATGCATATGCTTTGCCTTCTATCATATGTATGCATATATTTAGGGGGAGCTTAGTCTATATAATGTGAGAGTCAAATTTTATGATCTATTTCACTCTACACACACAGGATCACAAAGTTTGACCCTCCCTTGTGCTACTAATGTCTTCCTTTTTTATGTTTGATTCTAAAGGGGGAGAATTTAGAGGACCAAAAGCAAGCATTAATTTGTAGTAATGGTCCGAGAAAGGGAGGATAATGGATTATGGATTAGCCTATGTAATGGGGAGAATTTATAGGAAGCAAGGCTTAAATCCATAATACCACATGGGGACATTTGCAATGGCAAGATAAGTTTTCATGTAATCTTACAAGTAGTATCTCTTAGCATCATATAACCTTGCTCCTTGCATTGCATCCTAGCAAGTAGATAGGTTTTAAATTCATTTTTTTAATTATTTGCTTGCTTTGGTCATGTTGTCATCAATCACCAAAAAGGGGGAGATTGTAAGGAAAATGGACCATAGGCCCATTTACCTTGGATTTTGGTGTTTGATGACCAACACAACCAAATTGGACTAATGAATTTGCAAGTGATTGTTTTGTAGTTCAATAGGATGCAAGATGAGACTTAGACAAAGGCAACATGATGATCCAATGATCAACACCTCAAAGAAGACCTTAGGAGCACAAGAGAAGACCTAAGATATCAAGCAAAGTCCAAGCATGAAGATAGGAACCAAGCCGCACGCAAGATCATGAAGAAACAAGCTCACAAAGGTGACCGGACATTGGACCGGACGCTGGAGAAAAGCGATCGGACGCTCCGATCAGGAGGCTCGGCAACAGCAGCAGCCACCGAACGCTGGACCGGACGCTGGCGGCAAACTGACCGGACGCAGGATAGCAGCGTCCGATCGAGTATAGAGAGGTTCCAGAGCGGCGAATTTGTGACCGGACATGTCCGATGGCATGTGACCGGACGCTGGCAGTGTCCGATCAGTAGATTGTGGCTCCAACGATCAAGACGACCGGACGTGTCCAAACAAGACGTGATCAGCGTCCGGTCATTAGCAGAAAAGCGGGATTTCGTCCCCAACGGCTACTTTCTCAGTGGGGCTTATAAATACAACCCCCAATCAGCCAAATGAGGTGTGTGGAGCTGAGGAAACATACCAAGGGTGTTGATACACCATTTTAGTGATCTCCACTTGCATAGTGCTTAGTGTTTTATTAGGTGATTAGCGTAGGTGCTTTGCAAAGTGCTTAGGTTGATTAGACCATCGCTTATGCGCTTGCTCTAGGTTTAGGCCTAGTGTTTAGTGAGGTTTGCATACCTCTTACCACACGGTGCTTGCACGCACCATTGTCGTACATTGGAGGGGCTTGTAGTCTTGCAAGATCACACCAACCGCGTTTGTGGTGTGGCCGCCACCTTGTACCGGAGGGAACAAGCCCCATAGCGTTTCGATCGGAAGCTTGATAGTGAAGATGGCGGGGAGCATCTAGGCGAGGATTGCCAGAAGGCATGTCGGAGACCCACTTGCGTGTGGGGAAGACCCGAGGCTATCCATGGAGTTACCCGACCAGAAGCTTGGCCCTTGCGAGGGATTCCTTGCGAGGGGCTCCAACGAGGACTAGGGGGAAGCTTGCGCGCTTCTCGATACCTCGGTAAAAATACCAAAGTCATCGACGGGAGTTTGCATATCTCTACCTTGCTCTTTAGCTTCTGCATTTACATTGATTGCATTACTCCTTTTGCGGTAGAGATAGCAACACATTAGCAAAACCATAGTTGCACACTTAGATAGTTTGTCTTTTGCATAGGTTTTGCTAAGGTTAGAAAAAGAGGCCATAGTTTAGAGTTAGAATTTTAAGTTGCCTAATTCACCCCCTCCCTCTTAGGCGTCACGGTCCCCTACACGGTGCTCCTGTGATCTCGTAGCATTAGCTCTCTTACATTGTTTTACCTTATGTGGTGTATTGTTCTTAGTTGCTTTTATTTCTTGCTTGTATGTTTGCCTATGCGTGGTGCTTTCTATGAGTAGAATGAGAACCGCTTGTGAGTGCTGAGACCAGAAGGTGATGACCAGAAGCAAAGTATGAGGAAGTTTGAGCAAGTATAAAAGAAAAGTATAATATGAGGCTCCTTGTTACCTAATAATATTATAATCATCTTTTCATGTGCATGTGTCTAATATGATGAAACATTAAGGACCTTACCTAGTGTACTTTTGTTACTCTGTTCCTTGTTACCTACTGGATTTATGCATATGGGTAGCTTTTCTAGTTTCTCTATTTAAACAAAAGCTCCTTAATGTTGACTAATGGCATATACAATAATGTTTAAAATGTGATTTTTAGCAACATGGAATCATAAGGACTTATCTGTCAGCAAAATTCAGGACTTACAGTATAACCATGAGTGTTATATGGCTCTGGCTTTAGTTCAGTATGAGGACCTTTTCTACCTCGTAGTAGCTTACCAAAAGGCGCAAGAGGGGCTCATATCTATATGTTTTTAGCCTGCCAAGAGGGTGCACTTTGGTTTCTTTGTATTTTTGTTAGTCACCCCTTAGAGGAGAGTTCATGCTTATTGATGGGGAAACCTAGCAGGCTACACTTGTTAGACGAACCTTTGAAAGATTTCATAGTGAATCCTGCCGACCTTCCTTGGTAGTGGGTCAAGAGGCTAATCACCTCGGGCGAAAGGGTAAATCACGGCTCATGGTGAAAGTGTATAACCTTTGCAAAGTATAAACTGTTATAACAGTTGTGCTCACGGTCACGAGCGGCTTGGAAAACTCACAGAATTATGGGTTCATATTTTAATATGATGTTGATGTTCATGCTTAATTATTATTGTCATACTGCCATTATTTTTGATTTTGTGGGAACTGGAGCTTAAGCATAATTTAACAACTCAAGTTTCAATGATAAAACATGATCTACTAAAATTGCTTACCACGGTTCAGCCGTGTCAAACATTTGAGCCTTAAACCCCTCATATTATGCTTGTTAAGCGGTGGTTTACTTACACTTTCTTTACTTTTCAATTACCTGAATAAAAATCCCGGTGGGTAACAGAAAGTGGAGCTTGATTAAGTTTATGAGGAGTGCTAGGCATATATTATCCCCAGTCAGTCGTCCCTGTGAAGAATGGAGTCTGAAGATTAATTACCATTCTACAATACTCTGATGTAAGTGTTAATGTAATATCGTTACTCGTTATGTAATAAACACTATGCTTGATACTCTATAATTTGTCATCATATGTGTGTGATTGATTCCTGGGCACACATATGGTGTACATCTAGTTTTGTTCTTAAAACCGGACCTGACAATAAAAGTTTCCCATTTCTGGACACTAGTTTTACATAATTGTTTAACCATGAGGAGTACACCTCAAAGTGTGACTAACACATAATATGGTCTAGCACCACTCTAATAAGTTTAATGTGTCAACCTTGTTCACTTTATATACGAGTGTAAGTGTAACCAACAAATAAGATGTGCGAGCGTGTGTGACCCACATGCATGAAAGATGCATATATAAGCAACAATCAAAATGAAGTAATATAACTCATAATTAACACAAGATGAGGTTGTGGTTGATGCTTTTGGCAGCTTCATGCGCTTCTCTAGTTCCTTCTTGACGATGATGAGGAGCTCGAGGGGCACATCGCTGATGCTCTTGCAGCCCAAGATGACATTGTGGAAGACGAGGGTGCGTTTTGCTTCGTCGTTGGCAGGGGGACAGAGTGAGGATTTCGAGAGGGCAGGGGGATTCAGACCAACAATAATCGTGTATGACAAAATACGTAGAGGCGAGAAAAGTATACTGACTTGGTCCCAAAAAACATGTCATCAATCCATCGCAGCTTAGGCCAAATTATGCAAAAGAATTATTAATAGTTATGATACTAAATAAGTATCATTAGATAGATAATGAAATATATTTTTATAATAGACTTCTTTGGAGATACAAATATTAATACAATTTTCTGTAAATACAGTCAATCTTAAGAAAGTTTGACATAGTGTAAACCTAGGATGACAGTTTATTTGGGACGGAGGGTTCACATAAGAACCACGTAAGTGTTTGTGTTACAATACAAAAGAAAGTTAAAAAAACTGAAAAAAAGAACACCGAAGATTAGAGAAAGGAACAAAATTAATTAGGTCTAGGTCTCTAACTTTCACCCAATCATTCTAATTCTTAGGCCAGAAAAATCACAGTAAAAACAAGAACCAAGGACATCATTTTGGAGGAAGCAAACAAACAAACCACTAATTACAATTCACTACCAATTAGATGGTGTACTTTGGCCTGTGAGAAAGAACTAGATATTTAGTAGGAAATAATAAAAAACACAAAAAAGATGGAGAAAATATTAGAAAGACCTAATTCTTAATTACATAATATGCTATCAGAGATTAATATAGAGGGAGGACAAGAAATCAAACCACAAATAATATCATTAACTAGCTAATTTTATTATTAAGTAGCTATTTGAAGTAGAGTAATGTGGTAGACTTAGGATCGGAGTGTTGGCAGGTGCCGGGTCCCTCTCAGCCCCATCTCCTCTTCCCTCCGCCACTAGGTGTTTGACCTGCATCTTGAGCTCCATGATACACCGGCGTAGCATTTCTCATGATCCATCGTGTTCTTCGAGGGGTTAGCTGCGTACCTCTACAGGGCGACTTTGGCCTCTGGCACTGCCGGCTAGATGGTCGGCTCGACCTCACCAGCATTGTGCGTCACCACGGGGATGGAGACATCATAGTGGGCTAGAGAACCCTCGGCCTTCTGGAGCAGCTTGGTTGGTGTGGAGAATGGCGATGGAGATATGCTTATTTTATAACCCGTGTGGGTGTGAGGCTGACCTACTGGAAATTGTACGTGTTTGGTTCCAAACACGGAAGTGGGACAAAGTATAAACATAGAAAAGGGACAAAGATATCTGATGACACAACATAGTTGGACAAATCAAAAAATATTTTTCCAACTAAGATATACATGTGGATACATGCCTATCTTCATTTTACTAGGACATGTGCTACACAAACAAATGTTCATGACACAATGAGTTGGCAATAAAAAATTATGAAAGTTACTCTCACTGAAATAAATCCTAGAAGATCGTTATAAGTCCCCTATATTAGGAACAATGGTGTATGTACTCCTGTGGGTATAAATTATAGGATTTCTATGTATTCCAATGAAAGGTAATTAGATAAATAGTGCATAAAAGCTGCACCATAGCTGGACAATAGTTTTACATAATTCTTTTACCTTGACAGAGTATGCCTCAGTATTAGGTGTGGCTAACATAGAACATGATCTCGCACCACTCTAATAAGTTCAATCATCTAGAAAATGTCAACGTTGTTCAGTTGATATACGAGTGTAAGTGTAACCCACAAATAAGATGCTCATGCCTGTGTGACACATGCATGCAAGATGCATATATAGGCAACACAATCGAATGAAGTAATAAAACTCATAATTAACACCAAATGAGGTTGTTGTTGATGTAGAACTTGTTGATGCTGTCGGCAACTTCCTCCATACGCTTCTCTAGCAGCTTCCTTGACGCTGACAAGGAGCTCGATGGGCACATCACCGACGTTCTTGTATTCTAGGATGACATCATGGAGGACGAGGTTGGCTTTTGCTTCATTATTGGTGGCATTCTGGTGTTTGCAAGGATGGAGCCAGGATTCAGACCAATGACAATCGTGTATGGAAAAATACACACAACAGAAGTATACTCACTTCATCCCCAAAAAGAATGTCACCAATCCATCTCAGCTTAGAGCAAATTGTATAAAAGAACTATTAATAGTTAACGGGCTACAATCGGTGTTATGGATCACGGTATCCTCAATCATCGCCTGGAAAACAGCCCAACAGGGATGGGGTGGGCTGAGCCTGTCAAAGGATGAGCCCAACCTCGACGTGGTGTAGCATCGACTTGTAAACCAAGTATTTTTTTTATTAATCCGGTAGGATCTGATAGATTTTCTTGTGACAAACTATGAAATCCATCAATAACTAATGGCGATCCCATCTATAATACTACCTCCTGGACATATATATATATATATATATATATATATATATATATATATATATATATATATATATATATATATATATATAGAACTACTATCCTGTAGCTGGCTACAGAATAACTTATTCTGTAGCCACTTTGAGTTACGATAATTACTATGTTATTTTACGAGATTATAGTAACTCCTTACTAAGTGGTTTAATATAACGTTATGGTAAATATCCCCATGTGTTATAGTAACCCAACTATCGTAAATATGTATTTATATTATGGTAAATTAGTATATAAAATTATAGTAAATGGAGGTGGCTACAGAATAACTTATTTTGTAGCCGGCTACTGAATAGCCTCTCCCTATATATATATATATATATATATATATATATATATATATATATATATATATATATATAGGGAGAGGCTATTCAGCAGCCAGCTACAAAATAAGTTATTCTGTAGCCACCTCTATTTACCATAATTTTATATACTAATTTACTATAATGTCAATACATATTTACAATAGTTGGGTTACTATAACACATGAGAATATTTACCATAACGTTATAGTAAACCGCTTAGTA
Organism: Miscanthus floridulus; assembly: GCF_019320115.1. Lineage (NCBI taxonomy): Eukaryota > Viridiplantae > Streptophyta > Magnoliopsida > Poales > Poaceae > Miscanthus > Miscanthus floridulus. The sequence continues at coordinate 23,908,506 of NC_089595.1, forward strand.
AGGAGTTACTGTAAATTAACATAGTAATTATCGTAACTCAAAGTGGCTACAGAATAAGTTATTCTATGGCCAGCTATAGAATAGTAGTTCTATATATATATATATATATATATATATATATATATATATATATATATATATATATATATATATATATATATATATATATATATATATATATATGGAGTTACTGTCGGTAAGCTCATTCAATTCTTACGTCGCTAGAACTCTAGACAAACTCGTTAGCACCCCCGTAACACCCGACCATATGAGATAAGAGATCCATTCTCCACTGGACCTAGGGTATCCCATACCTAAATAAGTATACAAATGTATCCCTTGTGCTACCACTCTAAGCATACGAGATAAGAGATTGATTCTCCACTAACCTAGGGTATCCCGTACCTAAACAAGTATCTATGACAATGAGGTTACCGCCATGTATCCCGTACCTAAACAAGTATCTATGGCATGAGGTTACCACCCTTTTTCATGCATGGTGGCTAGCCTTGTTGTGTTCCTACTTGCATCATCAGCCATACCGTCGACTTGACCTCCAACACCATGGCCATTCAATACCCTATGGTTGTTTGTGTGAGAACGATGATGGAGAGGTAGCCCATTTTATAGTGCTTTCATCCTCGCTTCATGTAGAAGTGTTCAACCGGGAATCATGGGATGGATTCTAGAAGCTTTATATGTTAGTCTAAGCCACTTTTAACAGTCAAGATGGGACTAAACCCTCCATAGTATCTTATTAACATGCACATGGGCCACTATGGGGCAAATCCAAATTGAGCCGTACGTGACAAATACACCTATGGATATGTGCCTATCTTCATTTTACTGGGACATGTGCAAAAGTATAAACAACTAAGCTACATTCAGCTCTCATATACTGAAACTCTTTAACGGCCCCCTATGCACAATTCCTAGCTCTGTCACTGGCCCCAGCTACCGGTTGGTAGGGTTCTAAGTACCCTCTTCTTTTTTACCCTTCATCTTTCTCATCTCCATGGCCGGCGATGTAGTCACAGACCACGGGAGATTAGAGGTAACGTCCGTTGGAGGTTAGGGAAGAGAGATAAAAGGGCCTACAGTGTTGTTTGCTTGGCTTGTTTAATTGGGCCTAGTGGCGAAGCTGGAGTAAATTAGAGGGGGGTACACTTGCTTTGTAGGTTCATAGACATGTCTCATGGGGGTGCATATGTGGTAAAATTTTAACCAAACTCATTAATTTTGCATTTTTAGGGGATGCATGTGCACCCCCTTACTATAGTGTGGCTTCTCCCCTGATTGGGCCACAGCCCAACGGCAAAGAGAACTATGCGGCTATTCCATATTCTCATTTTGTTGTGTGATTTTGCATTTGTCAGGTGATCAAAATCACCGACTGTCATTTGAGTTAGTACTTTGAATAAATGCATCCATCTTTTTAGTTAAAGCAATGCTTTTTTATAACAATTCTGAAAATCTCACCTAATGCAATAACGTGCCAATGCCACAAGCAGTTGGCCTGGGCGTTCGGTTAACCGATCGGTTTCGGTTCGGTTCTTCGGTTTATACACAAATTCGATTCTCTACAAATAGGAACCGATCGGTTCTTTGCAAATCTTGGAACCGAGCAAAATCGGTTTCGGTTAGTTCGGTTCGGTTCCGGTTTCGACCGAACGAACTGAGGATTTACACGAGCAGCAAAAAAAAAAGAATAGAAAAAATAGGAAAAAAGATTTTTAAAAAAGCACAATGCCGAGATTTTAAAAAATGTGAGGGTGTGAGGCTGTGAGGGGGTGTCATCCACCTTTTATATCTAGGGTTAGGTTGGTATTAGGCCTAGGTTGTAAGGTTTATTGGCCTTGTTTCTGAATTTCGGTTCCTTCGGTTATTTCGGTTAACCGAGCCCAGGAACCAAAATTTCATCAGTTAATTCGGTTCCTAAGAACTGAGAACCGAACAGCTAACCAAAATTTTCGGTTTCGGTTCTTTCGATTTTGGTTCCGGTTCTTTCAGTTCAGTTCTCGGTTATTTTTGCCCAGCACCGCACCCAGCAGCCACCTTAGAGACCAGCTTGCGTTCCTCCTGGAGCAGATCCAGCCGGAGGAACATAACATGAAGTGATAGACTTCGCAATAAATAGAGTAGTGTACACCTCAGCTTGAAGTGTCACGAAGAACATAACATGCTGGCACTAACCAAATTCAAAAAATGAAAAATAAAATCATGCCCCCATTATTCCCAAGGGAGAACGTTTCGGATCCTCAGTCTACTTTATAGACTATAGAGAATGAAATAAAGCATAAAATCCTTATTGAACAAATTCAGAATACAAAACCCGACTAATGAAAAATTCCACACGACTCGATTAAAAGCAACTGAACAAAAAAAAAAGACTGCATGCATGCGTCTGAACAGTGTAGACGTGCATATACAGCCCTTTATTTCTTCAGAACACGCCCTAAAAGCCGCTGCCATTGCCATCGATTATTCAGCAGGGGTCTTCAAAGACGTTTCCAAACGCACGCCAGAAGCAGCAGGAGGAGGAGGAACCACGGCCGGCAGCTCAAGTGGTGGCCCGCCGGCCCGTCCTCCTCCAGTGGCCGGGGCAGCGACACGAAGCGCCGCTGGCCGGCCGGGGCAGCGCCCTACAGGCTGCGGAGGTAGATGGTGGCGGCAGCTTCCTGCAGGCGTTTTTCCACCACCTTCTTCAAGTCGGCGAGGAGCTCGCGGGGCACATCGCCGACGTCCTTGTGGCCGCGGATGATGTCGTGGAGGACGAGCTTGGCCTCTGCCACGTCGTTGGCGTCCATCTGGCGTCTGAGCTGCGTATTCAGCTCGGCGATGCGCCCTAGGACCTCGTCCAGGTCCAATCTGTTCCTCGACGAGGAGTCAGTCGCGGTGTTCCTCCTGACGTTCTGGCGAGCCATGCTACAGCAGAGAACGAAACCCTAGCTCGAAATGCTGGAGAAGAAGAGGAAATTGGGTGCTCGCTTGGTTGGTGTGGTGACAATGGCGATGGAGCAAGAATCATTTTATAGCCCGTCTGGCTGACAAACATGGAAATTTGTCCGGCTCAAAACAAGGGAATTAGGTCAAAGGTATCTTGATGACACAGCTGGCACCATAATTGTGCAGATCAAAAAAGATTTCTCCCGCTGGAATACAACTGTGGATAAGCACCTATAATAAGATAAAAAAGGGTCCCATTTCCATCCATGAGCAGTTTGGGCTACTCTTCGCTATCTCTCGGTGCAAGTTTTTAGCCAAAAAAACAATTGTTCAACAGGTAAAATGAAATGAGGTATCTTGCTGACACAGCAACATAAATGTGCAGATCGAAAAAGATTTCTCCCGCTGGAATACAACTGGGGTACGCGCCTACATTCATTTTACCAGGACACGTGTCCAGAAAAAAAATGTTCATATTGAAGGACACGTGGACGCCTAAGAGGGGGGGGGGGGGGGGTTTTGAATTAGGCAACTTAAAATTCTAACTCCAAACTATGGCCTCTTTTTCTACCTCTAGCAAAACCTATGCAAAAGATAATCTATCTAGATGTGCAACTACGGTTTTGCTAGTGTGTTGCTATCTCTACCGTAAAAGATAATAAAATGATCAATGTAAATGCGGAAGCTTAAAGAGCAAGGTAGAGATATGCAAACTCCCGTCGATGACTCCGGTATTTTTACCGAGGTATCGAGAAGCGCGCAAGCTTCTCCCTAGTCCTCGTTGGAGCCCCTCGCAAGGAATCCCTCACAAGGGCCAAGCTCCCGGTCGGGTAACTCCGTGGATAGCCTCGGGCCTTCCCCACGCGCAAGTGGGTCTCCGATATGCCTTCCGGCAAGCCTCTCCCGGATGCTCCCCGCCGTCTTCACTATCAAGCTTTCGGCCGAAACGCCGCGGGCCTTGTTCCCTTCGGTACACGGTGGCGGTCGCACCACAAACGCAGTTGGTGCGATCTCGCAAGACTTCAAGCCCCTCCGATGTACAACTCTTGTGCTCGCAAGCACGGGGTGGCAAAAGGTATGCAAACCTCACTAAACACTAGGCATACACCTAGAGCAAGCGCATAAGCGGTGGTCTAATCAACCTAAGCACTTCGCAAAACACCTACGCTAATCACCTGATGAAACACTAAGCACTATATAAGTGGAGATCACTAAAAAGGTGTATCAACACCCTTGGTATGTTTCCTCAGCTCCACACCCCTCAAATGGCCGGTTGGGGGTTGTATTTATAAGCCCCACTAAGAAAGTAGCCGTTGGGGTCGAACTCCCGCAATTCTGCTACTGACCGGACGCTGAGATCGTCCTAACCGGACGCGTCCGGTCGTCCCGACCGTTGCAGCCGCGAACTACCGATCGGACGCTGCCAGCGTCTGGTCGCCTGCCACCGGACGCGTCCGGTCGCAGTTTCGCGCGCCTGAAACCTCTCTGTACTCGATCGGACGCTGATGCCCTGCGTCCGATCGGTTGCTGCCAGCGTCCGGTCTAGCGTCCGGTAGCCTGTCTGCTGAACCACCGGTCCAGCGTCCGGTCGCGCTTCCAGCATCCGGTCCAGAGTCCGGTCGCCTCTGCGAGCTCATTTCTTCGCGATCTTGCATACGGCTTGGTTCCAGTCTTCATGCTTGGACTTTGCTTGATATCTTGGGTCTTCACTTGTGCTTCTAAGGTCTTGCTTGAGGTGTTGATCATCGGATCATCACGTCGCCTTCGTCCAAGTCACGTCTTGCACCATATTGGACTACAAAACAAACACTTGCAAATTCATTAGTCCAATTTGGTTGTGTTGGTCATCAAACACCAAAATCCAAAGTAAATGGGCCAAGGGTCCATTTTCCTTACACATATGACACCACATATTTTGATGCGTCAATAAAAGAAGACTATGAAAGAAGTTGATCTGATTTCTGCTTAAGCCCTAATATCCTTTGCAAGCAATATAGATCGAACACGGGAAAGATAACAAGGCAAATTACGTACCACTGCACACACCCATTATAATATAAAAAAGGTCTCATTTCATCCATGAGCAGTTTGGGGGTACGTACACTCTTTGTTATCTCTTGATGCAAGTTTTTGCCGTAGTACTAACAATCATACTTGACAAAAAAAATTTGTTCAACAGGTTAATTGTTGGAGCTATATGCACAGTTGTTGATTTGAATATATAACGCCCTAATTACGACCGCATAATTGAGTTGTTTCAGGAAGTTGATCGAAGTACCATCCAGAACCTTGCTCGATCAATTATTACATATATAGGATTCTGGTTAACATCGAACTAGAACTACTGATGAGAGTAGAAATGCTTTACAAGTCCATACTAATTGTGATTTTCAACTTAAGATAATTTTCCTAAATATTTGGATAAAATGAGAGCCTAATTGAAACATAATGACCCATGGATCAATAAAAGATTTGCATGCTTATGAAATATATATTAGAAAGTGGTGTACATGGATTGTATATTTCCCAGCCGACTTACCAAAGGGATTCACATACTAAATGAATAGTTTGTATCCAAATTCGGAAATTCAATATCGGTATCGTACCTGTACGACTGTACCAAGATACACTACCTAAAAAACGATTTTTAGCAATGGTTCAAATTTTTTTAGGGGCGGCTGGTGATGGAGCCGCCCCTACAGTGGCGTGCTCGGGTGCCCAGACACCAGCCGCCCCTACAAATGGAACAGCAAGGGCGGCTGGTGATACGAGCCGCTCCTACAAATGAGATCTGATTTGTAGGGGCAGCTCACTCACCAGTCGTCCCCGGCGTTGCTATTTCCTGGGTCACTGACTTGTGGGTCCGGTCAAAGTCAACGTCAAGTCAACGGGCAAGTCAACGATCACGGGTCATAGTCACTGACGTGTGGGGCCAGGGCTGCTGGCGTCAGCAGTTGACGTCATCGTGACGTCAGCATGACATCACCTCGGCAGTGTTGTTACTAACAGGTGGGACCCGCGTGACGTCGTCATGACGTCAGCATGACGTCACTTACTGACAAGTGGGTCCGGAGTCTCTGTATCGCTGACATGTGGGGCCAGGTCAACCGTCAACGTTGACCGGTCAACGTGGTCAACCAGGTTGGGCCTCGACTAGGCTTTGGTGGGCCTGGACGGGGCTAGATTTGGGCCAGGCCAGCCCGAACACGTGGCATACTATGGCGCTGCCACGTCGTAGCCAAGGGCCCCCACTGGGCTTCGTTCACAGCTCAGCCCACACTGCGTGGTTCACGGTCCATGGACCGTTGGTTGGTCTTCGGTGGACCGAGTCCACCCTTCTTCCCTCTGGCCAAGTCCATGTGCACCGGGTGCAGGCACGTGCGGCGACGAGAGGAGTCCTCTGCTACCATCCCCGGCATGCTCCCACCAGTGGTGGGCTCACCGACGAGCTCCTACGGCGGTGCTAGCGGCCAATTAAGGTGGGGAAAAGCTTTGTCAGGTCTCGGCGAATACGGTGGTGGGGTCAAGGTGGCGGCCAGGACTTCCCAGGGCATTGGCCACGGTGGTCGGCAGCTTGGTCATGGTGGTGCTCGCCGACGTGGTAGCTAGGGGCTGTTCCAGGGGTCCTGGTGCCCCGTTTCCTTTTCCTACGGCTAGCGGGCAATAGGGTAAAGTGTTGACGACGACCTTTGGGCGTGGCGGAGTCCATGCGCGGTGATGGTGCACGGCGGAACTCCGGCCGAGGTCCGGTGCTCGTGGCTAGGATGCTGTGGCCGGCTAACGGGGTCTCGATCTACGCAGCTACCCTCCGGGCGTCACGGTGGTGCTACGACTACATCCTAGTCCGGCGAGGTGGCCGGGTGCGCAAGTGGTGGCCGCGCCATGACGGCGGCATCGTGAGCGCGGTGTGCGCGTGCTCTACTACGGCGTCCAAGGGCTAGGAGGAGGTCTTAACTAAAAGACTCACCGAGCGGTGCTGGCGGCGTTCGGTGGTGGTGCGGTGGCGAGGTGCGTTGTCGGGGTAGGCGCTTAGGGCGGCGCTCTGGCTTTGGTGATCGGCGCCTCCGAGCTCTCTCTGCTCGCCTCCCCCTCCTCCGAACTCCTTCTTGGCCCTCTTCTCTCGGTGCGGTGCAGGCTGTTGGGCCACCAAGCGGTGGCGGTGGCTGAGGAATCCCTAAGGCTCTGGGCGTTGCTTTATAGCCCCGAGGTCTGAACTCCATCTATGGCGGACGGGGCGGATGGCTGGCGATGCGCCGTTGGCATCGAACGGTATCGTGGGCACGGGTGGTTGGCGCGGAGGTTGTGTGGGCGCAGCGCCAAGGGAGCAGGGCCAGATGATTCGCGTGACCCCAGGCCCGCGCCTGTCATTTTGGTCGGGTCTCGGTCAAAGGCAGTGCTGGTGTGGGGAGGAAGATGACACTGTGGCGGGGTGTGGCTGACGCGTGGGGTCTGGTGGCAGTGGCAGCAAGCGAAGCAGGAAGGCGCGCAGGCGTGAGCAGCGTGCTGGGCTGGCTTGCTGGGCTAGCCGCGCGAGTTGGGCCGGCCTACGCGCGAAGTAGGGCTGCTTGCGGGACCGGGTGCTGCCGCGCGCGTAAGCTGGGCTGGCTGGCTAGGCCAGCTGCTGCTGTGCGCTAGCGGGCCGAGCAAGCCGAGCCAGCTGCGGGTCTTCTCCCTTTCTTTCCTTTTTCTGTTTTTATTTTTCTTCTCTTTTGTTTAAATTCAAATTTGATTTTGGAATTTGAATTCAAAATTGGTGTACCTTATTCATTGGAGTTTTAGGTATGAGGCCCGCAACATTCTTTTATATATATTAAGAACTTTATTTAGCTATTTTGTATAACAAAAATAGGTGTAGTTTTGTTATACAAAAATGGAAATAGTTTTCTCCTTAAGCATCTATTCTTTGGTTTGATTAATAATTACTTTATGGTTTATTTCTTTAAAGGAGTTGTTAGGCATTACATAAAACAAATGAAAATCCAAATCACCATTTGAGTTAACAATGTATGCTATGTTTTATTTGTCAGTATTTAAATAAATATAATTAACAAATGACATGCCATGCTCATGAAATTATTTAGTTGGTTTACAACAAATGCAACACCTAGGGTTGGCTCCTACAGATGCCACTCCACATTGCACAGGGTAACAACAAAAATTTTGTAGTTGGGATTTTTGGTGTGTGGATTTCGGGTTGTTACAGTCCTACCCCCTTAACAGAATCTCGTCCTCGAGATTAAAGCATAACGTACTCTTCGAAGAGGTAAGGGTATCGTAGCCGGAGGTCAGACTCCTTCTCCCATGTTGCTTCTCTCTCAGTGTGGTTGCTCCATTGGATCTTGCACATAGGAATAGTTTTGCTTCGGGTCTCTTTGGTATCTCTTCCTAGAATTCTGATAGGATGTTCTTTATACTCAAGAGTATCTTGAATGTCAAGTGTATTAGTTGGAACTACTTCATCGGGCTCTCTCAAACACTTGCGTAGCTATGAGACATGGAATACGGGATGTACACCCGCCAATTCCTCAGGTAGCTCGAGTTTGTAAGCGAGTTTTCCAATCCTCTTGCAAATCTTGTATGGGCCAACAAATCTAGGGGCAAGCTTTCCTTTCACGTGGAATCTGATAGTTCCACGTAGCGGGGATACCTTGAGATAGACGAAGTCTCCCACATTGAACTCAAGTTCTCTTCTTCTTTTGTTAGCATAGCTCTTGTATCAACTTGGGCAATTCTCAAGTTCTCCTTCACTTGAGCAACTCCTTCTCCTGCATCTTGGATCTTAGCAAAATCAAAGAACGATCTTTCACCCGGTTGAGACCACATCAAAGGTGTTTTACAAGGTCTGCCATACAGAGCTTCAAACGGCAACATCTTGATGCTTGCTTGGTAGCTGTTGTTGTAAGAGAACACTGCATAGGGTAGGCATTTCTCCCAATCAGAGCCATAATTCAGTACACTAGTACGAAGCATGTCTTCTAAGATCTGATTTACTTGTTCTGTCTGTCCATCTGTTTGTGGGTGATACGCGGTACTGAAATCAAGTTTGGTTCCAATGGACTTGTGCAGAGCTTCCTAGAATCAGGACACAAACTAAGGACCACGATCAGATACAATACTAGAGGGAGCTCCATGCAGTCTGAGAATATGCTCAACATATAGATCTGCTAATTTTTCGGCATTGGTCTTGGTCTTAACTGGTACAAAGTGAGCAATCTTGGTCAAACGATCAACAATCACCCAGATGGAATCATTTCCTTTCTGTGAACGGGGCAATCCAACTATGAAATCCATGGATATGCTCTCCCACTTCCACTCGGGAACATCAAGAGACTTTAGCAATCCTGCAGGCCTTTGATGTTCAGCCTTAACTCTATTACAGGTGTCACATCGTGCCACATGTCCCGCAATGTCTGTCTTCATGCCTTCCCGCAAAGTCCTGATACATCTTTGAATTTCTAGGGTGGATACAGTACTTAGAATCATGGGCTTCAGACATAATTTCCTCTCGTAATGCTAGATCAGAAGGGACACAGATTCTGTCCTTCAACCAGATGATTCCTTGTTCATCTTCTTGGTGGTTGGTCTTGTAGCCTAGTTTCATCAGACCGCGGAGATATTCGATCTCTTCATAACTTTTCTGAGCTTGACGGATGCGATCTATGAGATCATACTATATGCGGAGCTCATTCAACAAGTCATGCGGTAGTATCTCAAGTTGGAAATCTTCAATCTCTTCCTTGAGCTTAGGTGGTACGGATTTAGTGATCAAAGTGTGACAGTAACTCTTGCGACTGAGAGCATCTGTGACTATATTAGCTTTCCCTAGATGATTGTAAATTTCTAGGTCATAGGCCTTGATCAACTCTAGCCATCGGCGTTGCCTCATATTTAGATCTTCCTGAGTGAAAAAGTACTTCAAGCTCTTGTGATCCGTATAGATATCACACTTGTTGCCTATCAAGTAGTGTCTCCAGATCTTCAAGGCATGCACAACTGTTGCTAACTCAAGATCATGGGTTGGGTAACGGTTCTCGTGTTCTTTCAACTATCGAGACGCATATGCTATCACTCTCCCATCTTGCATCAGTACACAACCAAGTCCTTGATGGGATGCATCACAATAGACCACAAAATCTTTGCTGATATCAAGCAATGCTAGCACAGGAGTTGTGGTAAGCTTCTATTTCAATTCCTGGAAGCTTTGTTCGCACTCAGGCGTCCATTCAAACTCCTTAGTTTTCTTTAGAAGGTTGGTCATTGGACGGTCTATCTTGGAGAAGTTTTCGATGAATCAACGATAATATCCGGCTAATCCCAAGAAACTTCTGATTTCTGTCACATTACGGGGTTGATCCCACTCTTTCATAGCTTTAATCTTGGTTGGGTCAACTGCGACACCTTCAGCTGATAGTACATGGCCTAGGAAGCAAACTTTCTGTAGCCAAAACTTGCATTTGCTGAACTTTGCGTAGAGCTGATGTTGGGCTAGTTTCTCAAGCACAGTTCTTAGATGATGTTCATGTTCTTCAGCGGTGGGTGAATAGACAAGGATGTCATCAATGAATACTACCACGAACTTATCCGGTTCCTCCATGAAAACCTTATTCATCATGTTCATGAAGTAGGCGGGAGCATTCATGAGTCCAAAGGACACCACAGCAAACTCAAACTGCCCATACCTAGTCACAAAGGCTATTTTCGGGATGTCACTCTCTCGAATCTTCATCTGATGATAGCCAGATCTGAGATCAATCTTGGAGAAATACTTAGCACCTCAAAGCTGATCAAGCAAATCATCAATCCTTGGCAGGGGGTACTTGTTCTTGATGGTGACCGCGTTCAAGTTCCGATAATCAATACACATTCTCATTGAGCCATCCTTCTTCTTAACAAACAGAATAGGGGATCCCTAGAGTGAAGCACTGGGTCTGATATATCCCTTCGAGATGAGCTCATCAAGCTGTTTCTTGAGCTCAGCTAGTTCAACAACTGACATGCGATAGGGTCTCTTAGCAATGGGTCCTATTCCCGGCAAAAGATCAACGATGAACTCTACATCACGGTCTGGTGGCATACCTGGTAATTCTTCTGGGAATGCATCGGGATAGTCTCTGACCACAGGCACATCCTGAACTGTCTTCTCCTCTTTTTGTGATTCTAAACTGGCTTTAAGGGCACATAGGATAGAAGTGGACTTTCTAGACTGGGGTTCACATCTAATAGCTTGGCCCAATGGGTGGGTCACTTGGACGTATCTAGGTGAACATGATATGATGCCTTGGTGAATGGTTAGCCAATCCATGCCTAAGATGACATCTAGGTTTGTGGAAGGTAACAGGATTAGGTCGGCTTTAAAGATAAGACCCTCAATGGTAAGACTCACTCCCTTACAGATGTGGGTGCACTTTAGGTCTCCTAAAGGTGAACTGGTGATGATAGGCTTTCCACATGGGGTTACAGGCAGGTCATGCTCTCATGCAAATTTGGATGATATGTAAGAACAAGTTGCTCCAGAGTCAAATAGAACTGATGCAGTATTGCCGTTAACTAAAAACATACCGTACACCATGTTCGGGGTAGCCTGTGCTTCCTCAGCGTCCAGATGGTTGAGACATCCACGGGTAGCAGATCTCTTGAACTGAGACTTCTGAGCGGCTGAGTTCTGAGGGCACTCAGCAGCTTTGTGACCCGGCTGGCCATAAGCGAAGCAGGTGAAAGGCGTTCCGCTTGTAGGGGTTGGCGTGGGTGCTTTCTAGTTTCCAGTGCTTGGTGCAGAGTGGTTCTGTGCTGGGTGTTCATTCACTGAGTGGGGACAGTTGAAATGGTCCTGAGTGTTGCGGTCCTGAGCATAGAGGTCCTAGGTGTAACGATCCTGAGTAGGGCGGGAGTATTTGGTGGTGTAGCCTCCACTACCTATACTCGATCCAGGGTTGTCATCCCTATTGTGGTGTGAGCGTTCCCTAGATGGTGCATCTCTGTGGAACCTCTTGCGATCACAACCACGGAAGGACTCCTCAGGCTTACGCTTCCTCTCCCTGCACTCCTCTCTAGCTTCAGCACAGTCCTTCTCGATCTGGATGCAGTGATCCACCAGAGCACGCAACATGCTACTCTCAATACCGCCAAACTTCAGCTTGATGTGCGGGTTAAGTCCCTTGCGGTAATAGTATAGCTTCTCCTTCTCATAGTTCACAACATAGGAAGGTGCATAGCGCAGAAGGTTGGTGAAACGAGTAGTGTACTTAGTCACCCTGTCCTTTCCCATCTTGATGTTGTGGAACTCCTCGGCTTTGGCCTCCATGATACCCTTGGGAATGTGATACTCAGTGAATGCTTCGGCGAACTTGTCCCACAAGATGTTGGCAGGGTCCTCATGGGAATCACTAAAACTATCCCACCAGGCGTGTGCTGCACCTATGAGTTGGTGTGTGGCAACTCCAACACACTCATCGTCGGTGAAAGTAGTGAGGTCAAGCTTCTTCTCCATCTCCTTGAGCCAGTCAGGGTTGGTGCCATCATAGGTAGGTGGCCTTAGCTTTAGAAATCCTTCTAGCTTCCTTTGGAAGTCATTCTGCTGGCCTCCCTGGTGACGGTTTGCTCCATTAACAAGAGCTACAAGAAGTTGGGTCTGTTGTGCCATCACTTCTACCAGGTTCGGTGGTGGTGGTGGCAGAATGTTCTCCTCAGGCAGTGGGGTATTCTCCAGGTTGAAGGGTATCCCTCCACGTCCACGGCCACGGCCACGGCCACAATTGTTGCCACCACGCCCCCCATTTGGTTTGACTGGTTCAGGGGTGGGTGCACGTCCATGGTTCATTAGACGATTAGATCGGCGGTTCAGCATCTGCAACACGGATCATAGGAATTTTAGTGTTTGTGCCATAAGTGCTTATAATTCAGTATGATTACATGATTTTGACGATTTAAAGAAAAACATTTATACTATCCAACACTCATTACAAAGAAGCAATAAGATCCATAAGATGCAATAAGATCCAAAACATTCATTACATGGGTTTTATTACATAGCATCATCTCCAGTAGCTACACTTGGAGACTCGTGAGATCGCACTACGCATAGTGTCTCATATTTCATCTCATATGGGGTACATCATGGGGTACAACTTATGGAAGCCACTGACATGACTCATGACCATGCAGGGTCATCTACTCTAACTCGTACACCGCTGCTAGGATACGATTGTTCTCCATCTCGATCTCCTCGTTAGACTTGTGAAGTCGGGACACGTACTTCAAGGCCTCGGCAAGCTCCTCAGTAGGCTTGGCTCTAGGTAGGGTAGGGCAGGCGTCTAGGTTGAGGCGAGTCAGGGCTAACTCAAACTCCTCTATCGTAGGCTTCGTCTTGCTATGAATCTCCTTGGGTAGCTGATCCCATATACCCTTCATCTCCCTGAGGCGCTTCTTGTCAGACTTCTACCAAGCCTACCATGTCCTCTCACACTTGTCCTGTAGGTACTCATTCTGCCTAAGTGCCTCGATCAGGTGACCCTGGTTGCGAACGGCCTTCTTCCTGAACTCCTCTAAATCCTGAGTCATGGTCTTGTTCCAAGATTGGATTTTTAGCATATCAATCCCCTTGGACCTCTCTCTGTCTCCTCTATGGTTGAACTCGGCCTTCTTGTCATCCAACTCTCTCTGCAACTCCAAGACCTTACTGTTGAGGTAGCAGTTCATGTTGCTTAGATCAGCGGCTTTGTCCTGTAAGTCTGCGACCTCGGTTCTGTGGACTTCTTCACGACGGTTGAGCTTGTCCTGTAGCTTGGCAACTGTCTCAAGTAGACTAGCTCACTCCTATGCTCCCTGCGAGTCTCGCTCCTGGTACTCCCACAGAAGGGCCTGGTCCTGACATCTCCTCTGCTCTAGCTGGGTCACGTACCTGTCCTGCTCTAGTAGGTGGATAGCTGAGACATGAAGGCATCTGTCCTCCTTGGCAAAGATAACTCTGCCGGCTACAAAACTCTGCTCACTAGGGGTAAGGCTAAGGTCGAGGGCCTAGGGAAGTAGACAGAACTCTGTCGTCTTCAGGTGCTTGTAGTGGTCCCTCATCACTTTGCGAAGTGCCTTGTGTGAGATAGCTTGCAGTCCCTCCTCGACTGTGTCCTCTATAGTCATCTCAGTGAAAGCTGGGACAGAAGGTAAGGTAGTGCTAGCTGGGAACTCGACTAAGGTGACAATCAGTCCTTTGATTCCTCCTTCCTGAGCTAGCTTCCTAGTGCGGGTAACCTTGACAAGCTCGTCGAGGACTCCTAACGTGATGAGAACTCAGTAGAGGGTTTGTGCAAAACCCCCGAGCTCACGTAGGTCGAAGGTAAGCTTGGCGTGGTCTAGAGGTAGCGGTCCTAGAGGCGGCCAGTCGACGTTCGTTGCCATCTGTAAGTTTTAAGGAAACAGGTGTTAGCAGGTCAATAATAGATAAGCCTTGCATAAAAGTAAATGCAGGGTCGGTATATAACCGAAAGAAGGGTTGTTCATGTCCTATTCTTTTGTCCATTTCTGAGGGTTTCGTCCTATGGTCAAGTATGGCTCTGATACCAACTGAAGCGACCTGATTTCCACGAAGGGAAATCCACAGAGTCAAAGTGTAATAAGACCATTGTAGATCATATTACCCAAATTTCTAGTCGAATATCACATCCATACAATGATAATATCAAAGTATCAATAGTGCGGAATTACATAATTTATTACATCACCACATTAGCGGAATCAAAAGTAGCATTCATTCAGAACAGCTTGAAGATAAGATCACCAAACTCGAGCGTAGGAACGAACCCCTCAACCGTCAAACTCCTCGGAGCTATACTCCTCAGCAGAACCTGTGTGCCAAAATTTATCAGTATGATTTGTACTGGCCACTCCCACCCTATGAGCTATGCTTTGTGTAAATTGGATGCAAGTTGGATATAATCAAAAGGAACCTATAAGGCTGGAGTTTCCTATGTATTAGCATATCAAGTGTATAATAATAGTTGGTCAAGTTTTAACACCATTCCCACACCCATTCCACCCCATTTTCGTCCAGAGCCAGGTTTCAATCCTGGGATCGATATACCACCATCTCCACACCATCACCATACCATCGCTCAGTCGATAGGCCAACTCCCTCTCGGCACTGTCTCAAGGCCTGTAGCCCCTAGCTACGTCCGACACTCTCTCACGGGGGAAGAAAAGAAGGACTCATCTCACTATCTAGTTTAAGCGAAACCCAGGAATGGTCCATAACCGACTAGTCGGCACATGTATCGATCGATCAACCATACACTCTATAGAGGTTTTACATAACCACAAGATCTGCCTTCTTCGCTGACCATCATCAACTGGGCTGATCCGGCCGCTTGCTAGCCTAGGATAATGCCACTCTACCATTCAGCCTTGGTACACCCCAAGTCTAGTCTGGGGCGGCTGAAACTATGAGTCATGAGCTGGGTCCACAAGGTCTCCATAAAGTCTCGGAAGGGTGTGGGGGAAATCCTCCACGCCCTATACCTCCTTACACTATCCGCTATCAACCTAGCAGTAGTGGCAATATCCTACCAAGTAGTCCGGCCATCCCGCACCATATAGGGCGAGTGGTACGTAAGGCTCCCCGGTGAATCTAAGTACTAGTAAGTCCTTAGGTATGACCAAGCTAGAATGTCTTCATCAGGGTTTCCATTTATTGTGCCACCATAGCACCTCTACCCCGGGCTCCTCCCATCACAGGTTCACACCCAGGACCACCTCATATACCATTTACCCACCACAGGTATCCATTCCAGGGGTGCCTAGGTAGCACCCCATGGCAAGACTTGCCCTAGGCTCGTCGTATACTCCAACTTGGTTGACACAACCCTCACCCTCCACACACCCAAGTCACACACGTAGCACTCTCCCTATAGTCTAGATAACACCAGTTTCCACCACGCATTAATGTAGTATAAGCGTAGTAGAAGTGTAAGCAATGATATATAGCAGTAAGCGTGTGTCTAGCCTAATAGCAGGGTATGCAGGGGTAAGGTTGCGTCAAGGTAAAGGCCATCAAGTAAGCATACTACCATGCAAGTCCTATCATTGTATGATTATAACAGTAAGTAAAGCAATAGCAATTCTATATTAGCCATGCGTAATAGGTGCTACGAGGTTGGGTGGGATGTGGCACCTTCAATGTTGTCATCTTCGTACTCCTCATGGTACTCATGATCCTCGTCCGTCTGGTTCTCCTCCGAGTCTGCAACGATCGCATTATAGTCACGTTAGCGACGTTTATAGAATAGCACAAAGAAACAATGAAAATTCAAAAGAGCCAAATGCAATCAAACATGGGTTCATTGCGTAAAGCTCGATTTTAGATGAATTTTGGTCCTAGTTTCGTATTTTTCTGAGGTCGTATGAATTAGTTATGAATTTCCGAAGTTTTAATCATTTCTGAAAATAAGAAAAGGTTGAATTAATCCTGGGCTGACACGTGTCACGCTGTGACTGGTCCACGTGGCATGTTGATGTCAGCGTGATGTTAGCATGATGTCATCATCTCGGCTTCGAGCTTACAAGTGGTGTCCTGTTGATGTCATCATGACGTCAGCATGACGTCATCAGTTCTAACAGGTGGGGCCAGGGTCTCCTGGGTCACTGACTTGTGGGTCCGGTCAAAGTCAACGTCAAGTCAATGGGTGAGTCAATGGTCATGGGTCATAGTCACTGACGTGTGGGGCCAGGACTGCTGGCGTCAGCAGCTGACGTCATCGTGACGTCAGCATGATGTCACCTCAGCTGTGTTGTTACTAACAGGTGGGACCCGTGTGATGTCATCATGACGTCAGCATGACATCACTTACTGACAAGTGGGTTCGGAGTCTCTATGTCGCTGACATGTGGGGCCAGGTCAACCATCAACGTTGACCAGTCAACGGTCAACCAGGTTGGGCCTCGACTGGGCTTTGGTGGGCCTAGACGGGGCTAGATTTAGGCCGGGCCGGCCCGAACGCGTGGCACACTGTGGTGCTGCCACATCGTAGCCAAGGGCCCCCACTAGGCTTCGTTCACAGCTCAGCCCACACTGCGTGGTTCACGGTGGACTCATGTTCATGGTCCATGGACAGTTGACTGGTCTTTGGTGGACCGAGTCCACCCTTCTTCCCTCTAGCCTGGTCCATGTGCACTGGGTCTAGGCGCGTGCGGCGATGAGGGGAGTCCTCTGCTACCATCCCCGGCGTGCTCCCTCCAGTGGTGGGCTCACCGGCGAGCTCCTACGGCGGTGCTGGCGGCCAATTAAGGTGGGGAAAAGCTTCGTCAGGTCTCGACAAATACGATGGTGGGGTCAAGGTGGTGGTCAGGGCTTCCCAGGGCATTAGCCACGGTGGTCGGCGGCTTGGTCATGGCGGTGCTCGCTAGCGTGGCAGCTAGGGGCTGTTCCAGGGGTCCTGGTGCCCCGTTTCCTTTTCCTACGGCTAGCGGGCGACAGGGTAAAGTGTTGACGATGACCTTTGGGCGTGGCAGAGTCCACGCGCGGTGATGGTGCACGGCGGAACTCCGGCCGAGGTCCGGTGCTCGTGGCTAGGACGCTGTGGCTAGCTAACGGGGTCTCGGTCTATGCGGCTACCCTCCGGGCGTCACAGTGGTGCTACAACTACATCCTAGTTCGGCGAGGCGGCCGGGTGCGCAAGTGGTGGCCGCGCCATGACGGCGGCGTCGTGAGCGCGGCGTGCATGTGCTCTGCTATGGTGTCCAAGGGCTAGGAGGAGGTCTTAGCCAGAAGACTCACCGAGCGATGCTGGTGGCGTTCGGTGGTGGTGCGGTGGCGAGGCACGTTGTTAGGGTAGGCGCTTAGGGCGGCGCTCCGGCTTTGGTGATCGGCGCCTCTGAGCTCTCTCTGCTCGCCTCCCCCTCCTCAGAACTCCTTCTCGGCCCTCTTCTCTCGGTGTGGTGCGGGCTGTTGGGCCACTAAGCGACGACGGTGGCTGAGGAATCCCTAGGGCTCTGGGCTTTGCTTTATAGCCCCGGGGTCCGAGCTCCATCTATGGCGGATGGGGCGGATGGCTGGCGATGCGCCGTTGGCCTCGAACGGTATCGTAGGCGCAGGTGGTTGGCGTAGAGGTTGCGTGGGCACGGCGCCAAGGGAGCAGGGCCAGACGATTCATGTGACCTCGGGCCCACGCCTGTCATTTTGGTCGGGTCTCGGTCGGAGGCGGTGCCAGCATGGGGAGGAAGACGACACTGTGGCGGGGTGTGGCTGACGGGTGGGGTCCAGTGGCAGTGGCAGCAAGCGAAGCAGGAAGGCGTGTGGGCGTGAGCAGCACGCTGGGCTGGCTTGCTGGGCTGGCCACGTGAGTTGGGCCGGCCTGCGCGCGAAGCAGGGCTACTTGCGGGGCCGGGTGCTGCCGCGCGCGTAAGCTGGGCTGGCTGGCTAGGCCAGCTGCTGCTGTGTGCTAGCGGGCCGAGCAAGCCGAGCTAGCTGCGGGTCTTCTCCCTTTCTTTCCTTTTTCTATTTTTATTTTTCTTCTCTTTGGTTTAAATTCAAATTTGATTTTGAAATTTGAATTCAAAATTGGTGTACCTTATTCATTGGAGTTTTAGGTATGAGGCCCACAACATTCTTTTATATATATTAGAAACTTTATTTAGCTATTTTGTATAACAAAAATAGGTGTAGTTTTGTTATACAAAAATGGAAATAGTTTTCTCCTTAAGCATCTATTCTTTGGTTTGATTAATAATTACTTTATGGTTTATTTCTTTAAAGGAGTTGTTAGGCATTACATAAAACAAATGAAAATCCAAATCACCATTTGAGTTAACAATGTATGCTATGTTTTATTTGTCAGTATTTAAATAAATATAATTAACAAATGACATGCCATGCTCATGAAATTATTTAGTTGGTTTACAACTAATGCAACACCTAGGGTTGGCTCCTATAGATGCCACTCAACATTGCACAGGGTAACAACAAAAATTTTGTAGTTGGGATTTTTGGTGTGTGGATTTTTGGGTTGTTACAGGCGGCTCAATCATCAGTCGCCCCTACAAATGACTCACATATAAAATAGCTGCAACACCTTCTTCCTCCTCGGGTCACTCACTCTAACCCGTGAATAAAAGGTGGGGATGCCTTGGGCACCTTCCAAAAATTGCTCTACTAAGGGGGGAAGGTTTTGGTCTCAAATTCTTTGGTGGAGAGGTTGTAGAAGGTAAGAAAATGTTATTCCACACTTTTTTTTGAAGTTTTAATGGTTGGTTAGTGAGTAATTAGAGTTTTGTTTTTCTCTCTCTTCTATGGTGCTTGAGCTACTTATAAAGCAAATTAGACCCAAGTTTTAAATGTACTAGGGTAAATTAGGGAGGGGAACAAGATCATACCCTTATTTGGTCCATGTTTCTTGATTTTAGTGAACAATTAGTTAGTTTTATGGATATTTCATGTGCATGTGAATCTAGATCTAGGGTTTGGTTTTTTTATTAATTTCATTTTTGTAAATTTATGTTTGATGAAATTGGACTAGGGTTTGTATGAAAGATATTGGGTAAAGTATAATTGTTGCTAATTGTTGTCTTTGAAATTGTTTATTGTAATCAATAAATATGTATTGTAATTATTTATGGATAAATGGGCCATTAATTAATTTTCCTCTACCATGGTGTGTTTGTATGCTTCATGTAATTATATTACATTTATATTCATATATATCTGAAGTATATACAATTATTCTCAAGTAATTATTAATTTGATTCATTTTTATATATATCTGAATAAGTAGTCCTTTAATGTTTGTTTTGTTGTTGTTATAAAAGATGGAGTACAGGAACTCTTGGATGTATGGTTCGTTAAGGTTCAAGGCAGGTTTCTGTGAAGAGGTGGATAAATTTATTGAAGCCGCAAAGAAGCATGCAACGACATTGAAAAAGAATAAGGATACAATTATTTGCCTCTGTAAAGATTGCAAGAATCATATGACATGGACAGATGTGACTATCACCATATCACATTTGATTATGCGAGGATTTGTTGAGGACTACACAGTGTGGATTCATCATGGTGAAACGGTTATTGTTAACGACGAGGATGAGGAGGAATACGATGACAAAACCATTGAATCCCTGTCCCAATATTCAGCAGAGCTTGATGCATGAATGGATTTTGAGTTTGGCAATGAACAAGGTGGTGATGCTGGTGGTTGGGATGGTAACGACGAAGGTGGTGCCAATAAAGATGGTGGAGCACGTGTCGAGGATGAAGATGATTTGGAGGACATGATTCGAGCCCTTGGACCAGAGATTTTACTAAATAGCCCAAAAGGTCTAGAAAATTTGGAAAGGGTGATAAAAGCATCAAAGGAGACTATGTATGGTGTTGAAGAGGACTGTCCGACACATTAGACATTGCTATATTTTGTGCTTGAGTTGCTCATCCTGAAGGCTAAGTACGGCTGGTCAGACTGTAGTTTTAATGATCTATTGCATCTCCTGTCATGGGTGCTGCCACAACCAAACTCGATTCCTGCCAACACATACCAAGCGAAGAAGATCATAAGTCCATTGACAATGGGGGTTGAAAAAATCCATGCATGCCCCAACCACTGTATACTTTTTCGTGGAGAAATGTTTAAGTCACTGGATAAATGTCCCCGGTGTGGGGCAAGCTGGTACAAGAACAATGACCTTTATGGTGGGGATGAAGCCTCCACAGGGAAAAAAAGGAATAAGAAGGGTACAAAAAAGGTGGTACAAGAATCTTAGCCCCCAGAGGACACTCCATTAGGCAACAATGCAAAGCAGAGAAGAATTCCTGCCTTGGTAATGTGGTACCTGCCAGTGACCAACCGCTTGAGACGTATCTTCCTAAACCCTAAAGAGGCCGCACTCATGACATGGTGGGATGATGAGCGCAAGGTGGATCATGATAAGATTGCACACCTGGCTGATTGTAGTCAGTGGCAAAGGTTTGATGAGAAGCACAAAGAATTCAGCGATGACCCAAGGAATGTATGGTTTGGCTTGAGCACCCATGGAATGAATCCCTTCAATGAGAGGATGAATGACCACAGCACACGGCCAGTGATCTTGAGCATGTACAACATCCCAACATGGTTGTGTCAGAAGAGAAAGTACCTTTTCCTCACTATTCTTATTTCTGGCCCTAAACAACTAGGCATTGATATAGACGTGTTCCTCGAGCCTTTGATGCAAGAAATGGAGAGGCTATGGAGGCATGGGGAGCAGATGTACGATGCGTTCCGAAAGGAGGACTTCATATGTAGAGCAATAATATTTGTTACTACCAATAATTACCCCGCGTTGTTTGCTTTGTCTGGATAGATCCTCCTTGTGACTTACACCACAATAATAAGATACCGCCGGACTACACTAGGGTCGAGGTGTATACAGTGAAGCCTGAGTTCATGTAGTGGAGGATAGACTACGCAACTCCCGAGGGGCTGGTGTTACTCGGAGATGTTATGGGGCAGTTCATCCTCTAGCACAAACGAGACATTATATTGACTGCTTCTTCGCTGCCTCTCCCTCTCCCAAATTTGGAGGGAGTTATTGAGGTCGCGGAGATATTTTCACCGTCTCGTGACCACCATATTCCTGAGATGTCACATTCTTCCCCGCCTCCTAGCGAGCATGTGCCTGATGAGATGCCACAACCTTCTCCAGCTCGTACCGAACAAGTGCATGATGAGATGCCACAGTCTTCTCAACAAGCACAGCCGATACATGAACAATGAGTGCCTCCTGAAGAAGGTGACGCACAAGAAGATGAGGACGTGCCTGAATGGGAACTTCAAAAGAAGCATCCAATCACCATAAGGCCAGTTTATGTTCTGATGAAAGACGTCTCGTCGGTGTCCAAGTGGTTTTCCCATAACCAGTTCAAGCCTGAGAACCAAGTTAAAAAAAGTCCCATCACGAGGTTCTGAGGAGGCCATCACTAGCAAACTCCACCAAATTGTAAAGCAGTATCCAAATGTTGATGCCATCAAATGGTCAAAGGATTGTCCAAAAACATATGAAAGAGGCAAGCCCTTTCTGCCAAACCGGGACATCCAGCGCCTACCACATGGAATGAGAAAGTTCCATGATTGGTACTTGTGTGTTCTCCCAACGAGCATAGATCTCATACAAGCATGCTTCCCCACTGGCACATTTGAAAGCCCAGCCGAGAAATTTGTCTTTGACTTCAATGACATGCACACATGATTTCACCTGGGAAAAATGGAGATGAATCTAATTCGCACGTGGTGCCTGTAAGTCCTTGTCCTCCCGATATGATATGAATGTAATCTTTGAATTTTGTTGTAACTAACCCATGTCGTGATTTGTAGAATGCAAGTGCACATTGTCAAACAAATGCTAAGTGTGAAAGCTGGGTATCTAGACCCTCAAGGTATAGCCCAAATAAATTTTAATTACCCTAAACGGTGGACATTGGATGCCAAAGAGCTAGCTGCTACAAAGACTCATCGGGAGAAAGAGCTCATCCGTACGGTGAAACTAAGAGAAGAGTCCCTTAAGGTTGCGGCATACATTGCCCTGGCTTTCAAAACTCTTCAACAACACTCTACTATATAGCTACCATACAACTTCGAGTAAGTTTAACTCTATACTTAAAGCTTTGTTCGATATATTTTATTCGATGCAAAAGAGCTTATCTAGTTCTATGATTAAATCCATGCAGCAACCACTGGATTTGTATAGCCATCGATGTTGGGAGGAGCATGGCATGGGTCTTTAATTCAATGATAGAGACCCGGTGATATACAAAGACTTAATATCGATTCTCAAAATGTATACATATCGACAATCCTTATTAGCTTATATATTTGTATACGTACTTGTAACGTTCACTTTTAGATTCTAACAACTTGTATTTGCTAAAATAATTCAAATAGGACATTTAGGTTTTATGTCACTAATTATCATGGAAGGCATGATCCAGCAAGGAAGGAAAAGCTGGCTATAAAAACACTATGTGCGGTAAGTGTAACTTACTTCTTCAGTACTCCATTGCATGGCTGTCAAAAGCATTACTTAACATTTTCATATGCAAAACACACAGTGCCCCAAGCAGAAGCCTAGGAGTGTACATTGTCGATACTATATATGTTCTATGATGAGTAACACCGGTGCCTATAGGAGACACCCCTTAAGGGTAAGTTTGAACCTCTTCACCCGTAGTATAAAAACTTCGTACATGGTATGAAATACTAAACCAAAACTTGTTCTCTTGTAGTGGAGAGAAGAGAAAGGAATGAAAAGAGACCCATACAAGGATGACGAACTCTTAGAGCTCGTCGACGACCTTTGTAACTTCATATTGGACCAGATTGTACACGTCAAAGGCGCCTACCATGACCGAGAGTCTGAGTTAGGTACAAATCCTCAGTACCAACACATTCGTGAGACTGAAAGACTAGCTCTAGGACGTTGATAACAATGTGTATGGAATTTATATATTTAATGATGGATTGTATATATTCTTGTGAATTGGACTTGTAATTGTAGTTTATATAATACTCTTGTGCTTGTAGTCGCGGTCACGGGGCGTTCGGCAACGCGAACGCGGTTCGGAACGTTGGTCGTGGGGCATTCGGCAACGCGAACGCTGGTTGCGGGGCGTTCGGCAACGCGAACGCGGTTCGAAACGTTGGTCGCGGGGCGTTCGGCAACGCAATTTTGAATTATAAATTTGAATTTTTTTGCGGGAAAACGTACTGTAGGGGCGGTTCACCGCCCCTACAAACAGGTATTTGTAGGGGCGGCTGGTACTACAGCCGCCCCTACAAATCGATTTGTAGGGGCGGCTGGTAATACGAGCCGTCCCTACAAATTAATTTGTAGGGGCGGCTTGGGAACCGCCCCTATAAATGTATGATTTGTAGAGACGGTTCGGTAGGGGCGGCTGGCCAAACCGCCCCTATAAAGGGTTACGAGCATGGATTTAAATAGCGGGCTATAGCAACGCTATAACGCCGCTATAGCCTCTGGAGAGAGCTCCCGCTACGCTATTTCTATTTTTCCGCTATGTCATTTATAACCACTATATTATGTTTTAACGTCGCTAAATTGATTAGCTGTGACTTTAAAATAGCGCTGCTATTTCAACTTTAGCTTTTAGAGTGACAATCTACTTATTATATATTTATCTTTTGCTGTTAAGTTGATCTTTTAAAAAATTGAACACTTGAGTCTCACAAATTGTGTTATAATGCCATATTAAATAATATTCCCTAGACTCCTAAAGCCTTGAAAATATATTTGTGTTCAATAATTTTCACGATTCTTGTGTTTTTATGAAATAATTACTTGATTTTTTTATGGTTTTCTTAAAAACCGCCATATGTCATAGCTCCGCTATAGCTTTATAGCTTCTGGAAAAAAGATGCCGCTATTTGTAATAGCCCGCTATTTTAAACCTTGGTTATGAGCCGCCCCTAAAAATCGATTCTGTAGTAGTGATACTCAAAATTGGATATATACGATGTTGTCAATATACATTCATATCTTAATTATATTGGTCACTTCTGACACTACCTTATGAATCTGACTCCGAGGAAAACAACTATTTGTATTCATATCCATAGGTTTCTATTTGTATTTGATCCGTTTAGAGTAGCTGCAGCATATGATGTTCATGGAAATTCATATGCACGGCATGTAGATGGTGCTAGCTAGCACGAAAAACTCGAGCGTGCGTCAACTTTTCCCACCCATCTTGTTATTAGATAAGAAAGAGAAAGCATGAGAGATGTGGGAGAGATATTGGCTTGGCTTGCAGCGCGTGCAGCACATGTCACACTAGGGCTGCAGGCATTTCTTTTATTCCCTTGCACCAGAGGCTCAAGTTGGCTTCTGGTGCCAGGATAGCACCACCACTTATTTGTCTTGCTCCAATATAGTTCACTACAAGAAACTGGAACTACCTTGAGGGCCAAGGATTTTCTTGAGTGCCAAAATCAAACCACCAAGGAAAGTGCATTTTTCTTGGCGGTGCTACTGAACTCTCAAGGAAACATATACCGCCAAGGAATATGGGTGTTTCCTTAGCCGTTTCTAGTGACCTCCAAGGAAATGACATATTTCCTTGAGTATTATTCTTTTCCACCAAGAAAAATTACCATTTGTTGAGTGTTGTTATAAACCATCAAGAAAATTGTCGTTTCCTTGGCTATTTACAGGAACACCCAAGGAAAGTACACTTTTTCTTGACCGTTGTCGCAAAACCTCCAAGGAAAGTGCCTGTTTTCTTAGGATTAGCTTTTAAACTGCATGGCAAATTGAGTGTTTTTTTGTATATAAATTCCTCTAGACTATTGAGAGAACATGCCACTAATTGTACATTTTGACAGCCATTTTGGCTCACTTAATCACATGCGATGCACTACATTGCTTCCATTAACAAGTAGCCCTATAGTTCCATCATATACTTTAGTACATGCTCCCTTGAGATGTGTTTTGTGGAGCCATATGTACTTTGTTCAAGTTATATTAGAGTGGAATATATAATGCATTATTTGTGTCGAGTTCTTGTTAACCAACACGTGTTTATAACAACTTGGTAGTTAACACACATTATTGGTTTCCCACACACAATTCTTCACAGAAGTGTGTGGTTGTGCTATGTGACAATAATAGGAAGGTAGTAGACACAATCATAGAGAGTCCTTGTTTATCCATATAAATATGTAGTAGCACTAATGAATGTGTGGTTTCAATCATATTGTCCTGTAATATAGTGTATTCTAGAAATTTTAGGACAAATTAAGAGAGAACGTAAAAGACGCACCGTGTTGGTGTGCAGGTGTGGAGCACGGAAACGATTGACTGACATGGAAAGGTCAAGTAGAGACATGTCGTGCCGATGGACTGGGAGCGGTGAAGCTAAGGGCGAATGTGAGGCTCGGACCGAGGGACCAAGATGGCCGGAAGACTAATCATGGTGGCTGACACTTGGAGACATCAACAAGCAAGATTACATGAGGAATTAACTGTGTTGACCAAGTCAAGACAATGGTTGATCAAGTCAAGTGGAGGCACTGGAGGATTTGGTGATTGGGCGGTCGAGGACAACGGTGACATGTGTCGAGAGAGCGGAGAAGGCGTAGCGTATATGTTTATCCAGGCAGTTTGATGGTTTAGACCTTAAAACCACCGGTTAGACAGTTTTCGGGTTTGGGTATCAAAACCCGGTTGGAGTTCCGGTGGGAACTGGAGCTGGCTGCAGCTTCGTGCATGCGTTTTTCCACCACCTTCTTGAAGTCGGCTAGGAGCTCGAGGGGCACATCGTCGACGTCCTTGTGGCCGCGGATGATGTCGTGAAGGACGAGGTTGGCCTCTACCTCGTCATTGGCGGCCTTCTGGTGTCTGAGCTGCGTATTGAACTCGGCAATGCGCCCTAGGACCTCATCCAGGTCCAATCTATTGCTCGACGAGGAGTCAGTCGCGGTGTTCCTCCTAGCGTTCTGGCGAGCCATGCTACAGAAGAGAATGAAACCCTAGCTCGAAATGCTAAAGAAGAAGAGGAAATTGGGTGCTCGCTTAGTTGGTGTGGTGACAATGGCGAGTGAATTTTTTGTATTTTGGTCTCTTTTGAAAACAATTTTTAGAAAAATACCTACGGCAAAACATTTTCTGAAAATAGACCATTTTTAGGCGTCTTAGCACATGACGCCGAGATATGAGGCTCGGCGTCGAGTGACACGACGCCGAGGTATTGCCACGTCACGGACGACCGGGGTCGTCAGCAACACGGTGGCGCGTGGGGTCCCAGACGTCGGCGTCGTGGCAGCCAACACCAAGGGCCCAACCTCGGCGCGGCTGGACGGCGCGCCGAGCTATTGGCACCATCCGGAGCGCGGCCTAGGCGGCCCAACAACGCACGGTGGCCCAGTAGCTCGGCGTTGGGTCACTTAACGCCGAGCCTCCAGACCTCGGCGCGGCCTGGCTCAACGCTGAGGTCTGGTCCCTTGAGGCCGCGCCGAGGCCCCCTTCTTCTTCCTCCCTCCATTCTGAAACCGCCGACCTCCTCTCTTTCTCTTCTCCCCCGCACCGCCACCAAACCCTAGGCTCCAAAATCGACCCTAGGTGCCACGATCTCGGCTCCCGAAGCTTCCTCAAGGTAATGGTCCCTCCCCTCCTCCATTCTATCCGCGTAGATGTGCTTACATTGTCCCTAATCATGTGGAATCATGGGTGTATGGTGTTTTGATATATTTGTGTTTGCATTTGCAAAATGTATGGCTTAGGATGATTGAGTGCATTGTTGTTTAACTGTTTTATGTGCTAAACATGTTAGGTTAGTTTGGTTTCTAGTTATTTTGGTCATTAGGGTTCTTTGTTTATTGTAGGTGTCATTAGGGTTAGTTATTTGTTGGTCATTAGGGTTAGTTTGTATTTTATTTATTTGTTGGTCATTACATTTCAATTTTGTATGACTAGAAATGACTATGTTGTTGGGGTTGAAAAAGATGAAATGATATATTTTAGTTTCTACTTATTGGATTGAAACTCGCATGATATATTGATATGTGACACTACTTGTTGTGTGATAGCTGTAGATGGATAAATTAGTGAGGTTGCATCATGGAGGCCGTATTGTTAGGACAAGAGATGATAGTTTGGAATTTCTGGACATGTGTGAGGAGTTGTTGATTTTTTTTGAAACACCATCTTTGACCCAGTTAGTGGAGCGAGTGAAGGTTAAGTTAGGCTGGAATGAAGGAGACGTGCATGTTCAGTTTGAAGGTGTCATAGATGTTGGGTCATCGAAGGGTCCTCGGATCAAGCAGTTGCTCAAAATTACAAGCGAGACTGAATGGAATGATTACAAGGCAGTTGTATTGGCCTCAGAAGTGCGATCTTTGGATTTAGTAGTAAGTAAGGAGTCCGGCTTAGGAAATGATAACTTCGAAGCATGGCCATCTTCCCCCGCTCACGTAGGTTATGGTCCTTTGTCTGAAGAAGAAATACTTGTCACACAACTAGGCTATAGTGGAGATGAGGAAGAGAATCCGGTTGCCGATGGTGAGGGCAATCATGATAGTGATGAAGAGGATGATGATTATGTAATTGGTGATACAGAAGAAGGTTTGGACGATGCTAGTAGAGACTTTTCTATTGAGGATGAGGTTAGCGACGAAGATGATCTTAGTGGTGAAGAAGACTTTGGTGATGCAAGGGCTACGAACCGTTTTGCCATGGAGATAGCTGGAGATGATGAATCCTTCGTAGAGGAGATAGCCGAAGACTCTGATGACGATCGCCCTGTTAGTCGTCTCATTTTAGGGAAATAGAGATATTGTCTAGGGTCTTGCCTTGGAGAGATCCACTAGTTGGTGATTTCGAGGACCTTAGCCATGGTCATAGGGCAATAGCTGATGGTGGGCCAAGTGATACAACTATGCCTGATGTTAGCGGTTGCCTCATCATATGGAAGGGCATATTGTTTGCTACCATGGATGAATTGAAATCATGGTTGCAAGAGTACTCCATTGTACACAACCAACCTTTTAGGGTCATCAATTCATTCAAGGAGAAGAGGTACACTGTTGCTTGTGAAGAACAACAGTGTGGTTGGAGAGTATGTGCTAGGAAGATGAAGGCAAGCAAATGGAAGATTACCTCAGTGAAGCAACTACATGTTTGTGCCACTGCTGAGGCAGAAGAGAACCATCTGTAGCTCAATTCTAGGTTCATTGCAAGGCAGTTATGCCCCATGGTGAAGCATATGCCAACCATTACGGTATCTGTGTTGGTTGAGATCATCTTCCAACGGTACAATTACTATGTCAAGTATGGGAAAGCATGGAGGGCAAAGCAGTGTGCACTGGAAATAATATTTGGAAATTGGGAAGAAGCTTATGAGCGCCTCCCTGTAATGTTGAATGCAATGAGGGCTGTAAATCCTGGGATGCACTTTGAGTATTTATCTAAGGAGGGTGAAACAAGGAATGGTAGCCAAGTATTGGAAGGGCGTTTTAGGCGTTCGGGCAGAGCATCGAAGCATTCAAGCATTGCAGGCCCGTCGTCTCAATTGATGGGACCTTTCTTACAGGGAAATTTGAAGGCACAATGCTTATTTGTATCGGGACAAATGCAGAAGACCAGCTTGTGCCATTGGCCTTTGCGATTGTTCAGAAGGAGGACACAGATAGTTGGTGTTGGTTTCTCAGGCTAGTAAGACAAGTGGTAATTGGTCTGGGACATGATGTTTGTGTGATATCCGATAGGCATGCTGGCATTCTGAATGCCGTAGAACAAGAGATTCCTGGTTACGGCCAAATACATCACCGGTGGTGCACCAGACACCTTGCTTAGAATCTTATAAGGTGTGATCACACAAAGGACAACTTCAAACTATTTGAGGAGGTTTGCAGGCAGCAAGAGGTTCAATTATTCAAAGACAAGTTAGATGCCCTAAAGTTAGCCACAAATGTTGATGGCAGGCAATTCTTGAGCGAGTTGATGGCGTCGAAGGATAAGTGGTCACTTGCATATGACACCGGTGGTTGGAGATGGGGCTTCATGACTAGTAACATGGCAGAGATGTTCAACAACCTTCTAAGAGGTTGTCGTGGTCTGCCTGTGACTGCTATTGCCTCATTCACCTTCTACAAGTTGAATTCTTGGTTCATTTCGAGGAAGAAGCATGCGAGGTCTCTATGGACAACAGGCAAAGCTTGGCCACTTTTAGCATCTCAGGAACTAGCTTTCTCAAAGAAAAAGTCTAAACGATAGAAGGGTTCATGTTTCGATCCGATCAACCATGGATATGAGATTCTAGAGGGTGGTGGAACTAAC
Source organism: Miscanthus floridulus (assembly GCF_019320115.1). NCBI lineage: Eukaryota > Viridiplantae > Streptophyta > Magnoliopsida > Poales > Poaceae > Miscanthus > Miscanthus floridulus. The sequence continues at coordinate 23,938,248 of NC_089595.1, forward strand.
ATTGGTGGTGAAGACCGGGGTGCTCGAAAACATAAAGTAGTGATCAATGAGAACAAGTGTACGTGTGGAAAACCGATCATATACCATAGGCCTTGCTCCCACATGATTACAGCCTGTCGCCTTAGACATGTTGACGCTAAGGTTCCTCCCCGTATGGCCACGGAGTTCTCTTTGAGGAACCTAATGAGCACCTGGAATCCTCAGTTCGAGCCATTTCTTGACGAGAGTCAATGGCCTACTTATGATGGCCCCAAGTATGTGGCTGATCTTGGTTTACTCTGGAAGAGTAGAGGACCTAGGCGGTGGAAGCGGTTCAGGATGGACATGGACTGAGCCATGAAAGGTGGATCAACCATGAGTAAGGTTGGGAGACATTTTGTAGAGGACACCCAAAAGAGCCGTTGCTCTGGTTGCCATAAGCCGGGCCACAATAAGAGAAAATGTCCTAAACTACTTAGACAACAGGTATCCACCAAGCTAGCTACTTGAATTGCTTTGTGTAATAGTACATTGGTTTACTTTTGTTTTTTTATTTTTATGTTACTTCGTACCACATACACATGCTTTAACTTATACTAATGCTTTGGCATTGCTTATGTTGCAGGATGGATCGGTTCCCCCTTCTTGATCCAAGGTTCGATGAGCACCACCAGGCTTGGAGGATCGAGAACGGAGAAGTATATTCAACAATTCGTATGAAACAGTGCATTGTTCATCTTTTGGTCTATAGTCCATGCTCTTTATAAAGTGACATGAACTAATACTTTTTCATGCTTCTCTTTTTTTTGCAGGTTTTGAATGTGCTGAGGCCAATGACACATGAGGCCTCTATGACCATGGTCTACGATGAGAGGTACACGCCCCTCCTGAAGCTGGCGAACCTTGCTACCGTTGCTCGTGTTTGTCGTCGAGGCACGCCACCTTTCAACCCAGTGGCGCTGACGGCGTTGATAGATCGGTGGCGTCCAGAGACACACAGCTTTCACCTACCATGCGGGGAGATGATAGTCACTCTCGAGGACGTTGCCATGATCCTTGGAGTAAAAATCTGAGGATTCCCAGTGATAGGAGACACGGAGTCTGAAGGATGGCAACAGCAGGTTGAGCACTTCTTGGGACGGCCCCTAGCGGTAGTTGAGGCTGGCAAGAAACGGCGCAGCAGTGGGGTGTCCCTAAGGTGGCTTTGTCAGCAGTTTCAGGAGTGCCCACCCAACGTAGATGCCCAGACCGTGACATACTACTGTCGGGCCTACGTCCTGCACATGTTTGGTACGGTTCTCTTCCCTGATGGCACTGGAGACACGGCGTCCTAGATGTACATCCCGTGACTTGGGAACTGGGAGGATACCGGCAATAGGAGTTGGGGCTCGGCTATACTTGCCTTCCTGTACCGTCAGCTTTGCGAGGCATGCCGCCATCCTGGAGGCGCGCACGCTACAATGTCAGGGTGCATCACACTGTTGCAGGTAATAAAGCAAAGTTGTACAAGTTTCCACTACAATTCAATGTTTTTTCTTAACAAAAGTGATTAACATTCAAGTTTCCACTCTTTTTGCAGATTTGGATGTGGGAGAGGCTTCCAGTTGGGAGACCGCATCAGCTTGATCCCCCACAACCTTGGTTTCCTCAAGGAGACGCAGTTGTCGCCCCTACCTTGGCACACCTCTACGAGCGAGCCCACAGAGCTTACCACGTGTCACGCCACGCATACATCAGCTTCACCAACGAGCTGGACACCCTTTTGCCACAGCATGTAAGTTTCCCACCCTTTTGGCCTAATCGAGGATATGTGCACAAATTGAGTGTCGACTAGTTGATGATGACGTTGTGTACAGGTTCAATGGCGCCCATATCGGCGGAGGCAAGTCACGGATCTCAACTTGAGCTCCTTGTGCATGGTAGACGCGGATGTCTGGACGATGAGGACGCCCCTTATTTGTTTCTATGCAGTGGAGTACCATCTCCCTCACCGTGTAGCACGGCACTTTGGTAGGCTGAAGCCTTCTCCGCTCGATGATTTGTCCACCAGTTGGCAGCTCCACAAGTACATAACATGTAATATTTTGTTCGTTTCACATGAATGAATCATTGAGTAGGCCTTCATATTCCCGCTATGGTGTAAAATTTGTAGGTTCAGCAGACAAAAAAATAAGAAGATCACCAACTGGCAGCTGGAGCACCAGCGCTACATTGATGAGTGGATGTTGATGGAGCAGAACAACATGGGCATCCACGCCGTCCATCATGACAAGGCATTCGATGATTACCTTGTTTGGTTTGGTCAATGAACAAGGCTTCAATTGAGGCCCGCTTGGACGGAGCAAGACATTGCTGACATTGCGAGTGAGGATGAGGGCAACAACCCATATGACTAAGCTACCCGAGAAGGCAGACAAGTTGAGATCGCCCCTGCGTTAGCCAGAGCTGTAAGTGATACAACTATTTCCATCTATGAGGTCTTTACTGTCATGGAGACTTAAATTCTTGTTTTTGTTGCATAGAGCACGGAGATAATGAGGACAGTGGCCGAGCAAGGAAGGGCATTGATGATTCCTGTGGGTGATCCTGATGAGGCCTCCATGTTACGACAGCACATTCAGGTAGTCTCCTCTCATTCAGTTGATGTTACATCTTTATATCGTTTTGCGACCAACCCCACTTACTAATAGTGCTTTCAAAATGTAGCGTGCCATGCATCGCCTCCGAAAGGTAGCTGCACGCCTTGGATGTAGACGTTCCCCGGATGTGGCAGTCCCACAACAGCTTGGTGCTAGACCTTCTACTGCACATGTTGGAGGGACTTCATCTTCACATGGTGCACATGGTGGCAAGACTTCTTCTTCACATGGTGCAGCAACTAGTGCAGAGGGTGGTCAAGGACATGGTCATTATGATGATGAAGATGATGAAGGACAGGGAGAGTACTATGATCATGAGTATGATGAGATTGGCATGTCCCAGCTTGGAGATGCACCCCAAGGAACTCAAGGCCCCTTCGGTTCTGGACGTCCACAGAGGACGCTCAGACCAGTGGACAGGTACACTCCAGGTACCTATCCGTTTGGGAGGGGAAAGCGTTACGCTCGTCATCCACGTTAAGGTACAAGGAGCGATAAAAGATCCAAAGACTTCATATGCTATATTTTGTGCATGAACTATGTATGCATTGGACCTTATGTAATGCACTATGTATGGACCTTGTACTATGTTTGGACTATGTTGGTTGATTGATGAAGCATATGTATGAACTATGTTGGATGTTGAATGTGTTGGACTATGTTGGATGTTGAATGTGTTGGACCTTATGTATGTATGGATGTTGAATGAATGTGTATGTCGGTGTGGTCATTTGTTATGTGAAATTCTGTGTATTCTGTGTATTCTGTTTTTTGGTGAACCCCAAGCTCGGCGTATCCACCACGATATTTAATTTAAGATAAGCTATACTTTATTTCTAGAATGAAAATGTGATTGTCCTCATAATGATATTCCCCAAATGTGGAAGTTGCCATGTTTCATGTTTCCAGCTATCAAGAGAGGGCCTCTGTCGTAACTCACAAGAAAGAAGGGGTGTCATCATCCCCATCCTCCATGTTACGATCAACCTCTATTGGATCCACGGTGATATGGCAAGCACGTAAAGGGGACGAAGCGGCTTAGGAGACTCGGGGAGCTAGCGAGCTCAGGTCCGTTGTTGGCACAAGGTCATCGTCGGCTGATTAGTGTAGTGGGCAATAGTGAAGCAAATCAAAGAAGAGATGATATATTTTGGTGAACCTAGGAGCTCGGCGTCAATTGAACACATGCCGAGGGTGGGCACCTCAACGTTTAGTCATTTGACGCTGACCACTGGTGCATACTGGATTCCTTTGCCTCGAAGCGCCGAGGTGCCCAACCTCGGTGTGCCGTAAATTGACGCCGAGCCATTAACCTCGGCGTGGGTCGACTAAGCGCCAAGGTTTGGCCCAAACCTGGTGCCGGCCGTTGTGATCCCTAGGGTTGGCGTGGGCCAACTCGACGCCGAGCCTCAGCCCGCAAATGGCCTAGCCAAACCCTAGGGTTGGAGTGGGCCGACTCGACGCCAAGCCTCAGCCCAACTCGCAAACGGCCGAGCCAAACCCTAGAGTTGGCGTGGGCCGACTCACCGCCGAGCCTTCTATCTCGGCATTGTCCGACTTGACGCCAAGCCTATGAATCATAAAATAGAAAGAATAAAGTATTAAAGACAGAGGTCTTGTAAACCTTTGGTTTGCAATCCTATTTGCATGATTCAAATGAAAAATCTTTCTCAACGATTCCTCTTCTACTAACATGAGTTATACTAATAAGAGTAGACATGCTATATTTATGTTTGTTCCTGCAGGAAAAACCGAATGTTGGTTCGATTTCAATCCCCTATTTTTAGAGAGTCAAATCTTTTTTCAGTTTGGAAATCAACCATAGTACATGAAACTTAGAGGTACGTAAACTGCAATTTATGAAATAGCGAATGCACAACGATTACACTCACATCAAAACTAACAATGGCATGTCGCAAACTAAACCTAGCATGCCTTAGGGGATTGAAAGAAACAAGTGATACAGACATTGCAAAGGGTACACACTCACATGAAAACTAACAATGGCATGTTGCAAACTAAACCTAGCATGCCTTAGGAGATTGAAAAGAACAACTCATACAAGCATTCCACATTCGGATTGACTAACAAAGGTTGGTCCTAATAATGCTCCCACATATTGAACTGAGTTGTGCCTTCCCCATAGTATCCTCCAGTTGACGGAGGCGGTGGCGGTGGCGGTGGAGAAGGAGGCCCATCCTTCTTATGGTACGGGCACTCGCAGTACGGATTATTGCATAGTGCCTCCTCTGCATCATTGCTATTGTCGTCGTCCGACTTGTCCCTGTTACCACTTCCAGGGCCATACTCTAGGTCAAAGATGTGTCCCTGTAGATATGTGATGTACTGTTGATGGGGATAGATAGGAGGAGGGTCGACCCATCTAGTGAAGCCACAGTTATCTGGACAGCTTGAATCCTGAAAACCCATCTACCAATAAGTACTACTAGAAACCAAATGCAAATCTAAAAAAGGAGAGAGTTCAAAGGAAATACAAATCCTCGCGGGCATCTGAAGAAACGACGGACTCCACCGTCACAGTCGTTGTACATCTGCACAACGCAATCCAAACCGTGGCGGCATTTTGGCCAATCTTCAATGCGCTTGTCGTATGATCTAAGAGGTCTCTCACAGGTGAAGTCACTCTTCCTCTCCAAAGGAAATTCCTCTATTGGTTCTTCAAAAGAATCAGGACCCAGAGAACCCTCCCACACAATCAGAGGTCCCTTCCTCACCCCCTTTCCTCTCCCTCCGCCGAAACCCTTTCCACTCGAGGAACCTCCGCTCGACATTTCCTAAAACTAAACCAGAAAACAAGTTATGTGGATGTGGAGCAAGGCATGGACCACTATATATAGAGATGAAGGCAGGTTCACCATGAATGCTACTTGACAAAAAACTTATGTGCGTACTCATTTATTGAATCTGCAAAGGCTAGATGCTTCATCTGAAAAGCCTACAACCATGACAGGTCATTTCATTTGAAAAGGCTACACCTGTGTTTTGTCACTTCATCTAAATGCAGTACATCACTCTGATATTAATTCACTGCGTATACGGATACAACAGTAAACGAATCTAGGCTTTTCAGTGAGTTTTCAAATAGACTTTTCATTGACTGCACAAGTAGCCTTTTCAGTGATACAAACAGTAGCACTACAGTCTTAGGATAGTTAACGAAGTACAGGGCATAAGACCATCTGAAATAAAAGCATAGTGCATTACAACATAATAAAAAAAAGTCCAAGGAATAAGTTCATCTGAAATAAAAGCAGAGTGCATTACAACATAGTAAAAAAAAGTCCAGGGCTACACGACATCGCTCGTGAATAAACCAAATACCTACTGAGTGCAACGAGGCCACTTTCCCTTCCTCTGGGCATCAGGATTCTCCTCCATCGCTGCCTTCGCTCAGCGCACACGCTCAAGCTTCTTCTCCCTCTCCGCCCTGTACACAGCAACACGCCTCCTCTTCCTTATGCTCCTTTTCTATAGCCTCCAGTCTGCGTCTCTGCTCAAACCTCTCCTTAACCTCCGCATCCCACTCCTTCAGGTCTTCTAGATGCTGCTTGTCCGACTCCTTGATCTCAGTGTCAATCCACTGCTCAAGTCACACAGTGGTGGAACGGTCTGCAAGAAAAACAAATTGTTACAAAACAAATAAATAAGCAATACTTAATATCATAAGAAAATTAATTAACACACAATAAAAAATCCTCACAAACGATGCACGGCGCTATTGCTTTGTAGGTTCCCATGCATAATTGGGACACATCCAGTACCTCTGTCTATATGTTTTCTCATCTTCAGAGATGTCTACCTTGCAAGGATCACCACAAAAGCACATTGGTCGAGGAACACCTTCAGGGAGAGGCTTTAGGTCGTAGGGATTTGCCCTCTGACGACCATAGCTACAATTAAAAGAATTTAGTCATATTAACGGAGAACCAAACCTAAACCTAGGGTTTTCTATTTGTTGCACAGATAATGAATAAACATTGGGATTACCTTGAAATACGAGCTTTACCACGCCTTGGCATCCTAACATTACGTAGAAAAAAAATCAATCCAAAGTACCTTGCAACGAATGTAAAGCTACTAACACTAAATCACCATACCTCCCAAATAAGCTTTTCATTACAAACCCTAAGCAAATTTGAATCCCAACAAACACAAAATTTAACTCAATGATTATAAACCATAACATATACAACAACAACAGCAACAACCATACATTTGAGTCATTCAATCATTTGAACCACCATACATTGCACGAATGACATGAACATGAACCAAACCTATAATGCCAAGTTCAAAAACAAACGAATCTAAATGGATGAAATGAAAGAGGGGAAAGAGGAGTACCTTGGCAAAACGCCTTGGTCATAAAAAATTGAAACGTAATGGCCAACAAATAAATAAAATACATACTAACCCTAATGACCAACAAATAACTAACCCTAATGACACCTACAATAAACAAAGAACCCTAATGACCAAAATAACTAGAAACCAAACTAACCTAACATTTTCAGCATATAAAACAGTTAAACAACAATGCACTCAATCATCCTAAGCCATACATTTTGCAAATGCAAACACAAATATACCAAAACACCATACACCCATGATTCTACATGATTAGAGACAATGCAAGCACATCTACGTGGATGGATTGGAGGAGGGGAGGGACCATTACCTCGAGGAAGCTTCGGGAGACAAGATCCGGGCACCTAGAGTCGCATTTGGGGGTTAGAGTTTCGTGGGGGCCGTGGGGGATTTGGGAGCCGGCGGTCTTCAGAATTTGGGAGCCGTGGAGGAATGGAGGAGGGGAGGGAAGAAGAAGAAGGGGGCCTCGGCCTCAAGGGACTAGACCTCGGCGTTGAGTCGGGCCGCGCCGAGGTCTGGAGGCTCGGCGTTAAGTGACCCAACGCCGAGCTACTGGGCCACCGTGCGTTGTTGGGCCGCCTGGGCCGCGCTCCGGATGGTGCCAATAGCTCGGTGCGCCGTCCATCCGTGCCGAGGTTGGGCCCTTGGCGTTGGCTGCCACGACGCCGACGTCTGGGACCCCACGCGCCACCGTGTCGCCGACGACCCCGGTCATCCGTGACGTGGCAATACCTCGGCGTCGTGTCACTCGACGCCGAGCCTCATATATCGGCGTCATGTGCTAAGACGCTTAAAAATGGTCTATTTTCAGAAAATATTTTGCCGTAGGTATTTTTCTAAAAATTATTTTCAAAAGAGACCAAAATACAAAAATTTCACCAATGGCGATGGAGCAAGAGTCATTTTATAGCCCGTCTGGCTGACAAACATGGAAATTTATCCGGCTCAAAACAAGGGAATTAGGTCAGAGGTATCTTGATGACACAGCTAGCACCATAATTGTGTGCAGATCAAAAAAGATTTCTCCCGCTGGAATATAACTGTGGATACGCGCACAAACCCATCTATAAGATAAAAAAAATGGATTAAGTCCACTTTTGGTCCCTCAACTATTGTGTCGGTCTAATTTTAATCCTTAACTACAAAACCGTCTATTACCGATACCCTAACTGTCAAAACCGTTTACTTTTAGCACCTGGGCGCGGGCAAGGCTGTTTTGACCGACGTTGAGCGGTTTTGACACACAACCTCCATCTCAGTGACATGTGGGGCCCACGCGTCATCCTCACGGCCATGGCTCGCCGGCAACCGGCCAGCTGTGCTGCTCGCACAGCCGCCCTGCTCACGCGTCACGCGCTTCGTGCTGCTCGAGCGCCACCGCCCTGCTCACGCACCACCACAGCCTGCTCGAGCGTCGTCGCCCTGCTCGCGTGCCGCCGCTACAACTTGGCATCGTGCGCCTCGGCGCGGACGTGGTCACGTCTGGCTCGTCGCTGCCCAGCGCCTTGTCTTGGGCAGGAAGAAGCCCCAGCCCCGGCCCGTCCACTCGGTCCTCCACGGGCCTCCGTCCGTCCTGCTCCTGCTCAGAGTCCGACCGCCGAATCTGCGAGAGGCCGAGAGCCGAGAGCTGAGCGCACTCCCTGCACGGCTGCTGCACTGCTCACACACGGGCACACGACGACGCGTACTGTATGTACCAGACCGCCCGGGTCGTCGTGTTGCGTGTCACCGCGGCCGTGACGCGGCAAGGCTTGACGAGGCCGCTCAGCCTGTCCGTACAGGCAGGTTGACAGCACGGCTGGGCTCGACTCGACTGCCGCAAACGCTTCCGGCTTCCGGCCTCTGCCTGCGCCCGACGACGCGACGTACGTCCGTCCATCCATCCGTCGTCCGCACTCGCGGGCTGCGTGCAGGACCAGGACCGCAAGCTCTCCTCGGCCGCTGCCGCAAATGGAGCCAGCGCGGCCTGCGCCTTTTGGGACGGCGTGGCAGCAGCACCGCGAGGCAGCGGCACTGCTCGGCACAGCTAGGCGCAGGACGGCCGCAACACCAGCACGGCGACGACACGGCACCACAACGGCCCCGCGCCCGAGAGAGGAGTGGAGGCCAGCGCCGCCCCGTCGGAGGGAGCAGCACGACACGTGTGACGCGCGAGCAGGGCGGCGGCGCGAGTAGCACAGCTGGCCGGTTGCCGGCGAGCCATGACCGTGAGGATGACGCGTGGGCCCCACATGTCACTGGGATGGAGGTTGCGTGTCAAAACCGCTCAACGTCGGTCAAAACAGTCTTGCCCCCGTTCAGGTGGTAAAAGTGAATGGTTTTGACAGTTGGGTACCGGTACTAGACGATTTTGTAGTTGATGATTAAAATTAGACCGACACAATAGTTGAGGGGCTAAAAGTGGGGTTAATCCATAAAAAAAAGTCCCGTTTCCATCCATGAGTAGTTTGGGCTACTCTTTGCTATCTCTTGGTGCAAGTTTTTAGCCATAGTAATAATAATCATACTTGCCAAAAAACAATTATTTAACAGGTAAAATGAAAAGAGGTATCTTGCTGACACAGCAACATAAATGTGCAGATCAAAAAAGATTTCTCCCGCTGGAATACAACTGGGGTACGCGCCTACATTCATTTTACCAAGAAAAAAAATGTTCATTTGACACCACATATTTTGATGCGTCAACAAAAGACTATGAAACAAGCTGCTCTGATTTCTGCTTAAGCACTAATATCCTTTGCAGGCAATATAAATCGAACACGGGAAAGATAACAAGCACTACCACGTACCCTAAGGATTTATAGGGGCGAATGATAACGGTTTGTAGGGGCGGTTTCTCTAGCCGCCCCTAAGCAACCGTGTCTATAAATCATTGATTTATAGGAACAGTTCCCAAGCCGTCCTAACAAATAGATTTGTCGGGATGGCTAGTATTACGAACTGATAACATCAGATACATCTACAATTTAGATTTGCAGGACACCAACCGCCCCTATAGTTTCTATTTGTAAGGGCGGTTACATATAGAACCGCCCCTATAATATATTTTTCCACCAAAAAAATTCAGATTTGTAAATTCAAATGTGACCAGAACATATATACTTATATGATTCACAAGGACATTATATCAACAGCTAATTCACAAGAAGATATGTACATATACATATATAATTCACAAGAACATTATATCCAATAAGACTACAAGTTCAAATCACAAGAACATATATAATTCATCATTATATTGACATAATTCACAAGTCCGACCATTCCATAAGTCCGATAACATTACCAATGTCACATTCCATTCACAAGTTCAATCAATGGCCTAAGCCTAGTCTTTTCCACTCACGAAGATGTTGGTACTGAGGATGCCTACCTAATTCGAACGGTCGGTCATGGTAAATGCCTCTGACGTATACAATCTGGTCCATTATGAAGTTTTAAAGGTCACCGACAAGCTCCAAGAGGTTGTCATCTTGTGTGGATCATTTCTCACACATTTCTCATCTTGCCACTACAAGAAAACAAGTTAGGCATATCTAAGAACAGTGGACATATCTAAACACAGTGGGCATATATGAAAACAGCGAGCATATATAAAAACAGCGAGAATATATAAAAACAGTGAGCATATCTAAACACAATGACCATATCTAAACACAGTGAGCATATAAAGAGGTTGAAGAGGTTCAAACTTACCTTGTGATGAACAAGTGTGATTTCTCTTTTTAATCTCTGGCTAAAACTTGTAGCTAGTCTTTCTCTCTCATAAAACTCCAAATGGGATAGGTTTTTTTTCCTAAAATTTTCTAAAATCATGCTCTAACTATTTGTTGTCTTCTTACTGCTATTAGTTTGTTCATCTTTTCATGTGACTTTGTTTGAACAATTCAAATTTTGAATTTAAAAAAACTACAACTTGAAACCAAATTTTGAAACACTAAATGATCTCAGCTTAAAAAAGTCATCAATATAAAAGTTGTAGCTCTATCAAATTATTGTGGTCATCTTCTCATGTGACTTTGTTTGAAAAAAAATCAAATTTTGAATTTCCAAAAAATGGAAACATGGAACAACATATTAAAGGAGCGTATGGTTTCAAATGAAAAAGTCATGAAAATAAAAGTTGTAGAACTCATCAATCTCTACAACTTTTGTTTTAGTCATATTTTCATGTGACTAAATTTGAACAATTCAAATTTTGAATTTCCATAAATGATACATTCAAACAAAATTTTGAGATACCAAATGACTTGAACTCAAAAAGTCATGAACATAAAAGTTGTAGAACTCATTAAGACCTAAAACTTTTATTTTGGTCATTTCTTCATCCAATAAAATGATAGTAACATTCTTCATAAAACTTACGTATCTCTCATATAGTTTATGAAACCATATAAGAGATATGTAAAATTTGTGAACAATGTTCTTATCGCTTTGTCGGATGAAACAAATGACCAAAATAGAAGTTTTGGATCTTGATGAGTTATACAACTTTTATATTCATGACTTTTCTAACTGAAATCATTTACTCTTTGAAAATATTGTTTAAAGTTGCCATTTTATGAAATTCAAAATTTGAATTTTTCAAACTAAGTCACATGAAAAGATGACCAAAATGAAAGTTATAAATCTTGATGAGTTTTACAACTTTGATGTTTACAACATTTTCATTTTAGGTCATTTTCTGTCTTAAAATTCAATTCGAAGTTCACAAATTCAAATTTTCAATTTTTAAATATTTTTTAATTTTTTTAAAAAAAGAAATGTATCATTATATATATATTTATATATATATATATATATATATATATATATATATATATATCAACAAGTTGTTTTTTTTGTGTACAAGCAAAGATAGCAAATTGTTTTTAATACATTTATATATACATTTATAAAAAAATATGCATAACTAATATTTAAAAATTTGTGAAATTATTTATAGAGACGGCCGGCTGGTGAGTGAGCCGGTCCTATAAATCAAATTTGTAGAGGCGACTTGTATCACCAGCCGCCCTACTGTGCCATTTGTAGGGGCGACTAGTCTCGTGGAACCCCAGCGGGGGCACTGTAGGGGCAGGTGCAGAGTGAGCCGCCCCTACCATAAAAATGTGCCGTTGCTACAGACTATTTCTGTGAAGGCAAATTACGTACCACTGCACACACCCATTTATAAGATAAAAAAAGGTCCCATTTCCATCCATGAGCAGTTTGGAGGTACTCTTTGTTATCCCTTGGTGCAAGTTTTTGCCATAGTAGTACTAATAATCATACTTGTCAAAAAAATTGCTCAACAGGTTAAATAAAATTGGAGCTATATGCACAGTTGTTGATTTATAACACCCTAATTACGACCTCATAATTGAGTTGTTTCAGGAAGTAGATCGAAGTAATCGCTATGAAATAGCATATACTCCATGGTAGCAGAATATCATCCAGAACCTTGCTCGATAAATTATTATATATATAGGATGCTGGTTAACATCGAACTAGAACTACTGATGAGAGTAGAAATGCTTTACAGGTCCATACTAATTGTGATATTCAACTTCAAATAATTTTCCTAAATAGACTTATGGGGTTGGCTAGCAACATGGTAAGACCCTCCCAAACAGCATTTATGCCAGGTCTTAACATCATGGAAGGGGTAGTGATATTACACGGAAGTTTTGTTTCAAAAAAAAGTATTACACGAAAGTCCATGAATTACACACTAAGAAGCTTGATGGGGTGATCCTTAAAATTGACTTCGAAAAGGCTTATGACAAGGTTAAATGGTCCTTTCTTCAGCAAACACTTCGAATGATAGAGTTCAGCCAAAAATGGTGTAGCTAGATTGATAAATTTGTCACAGGAGGAAGTGTGGGCATCAAGATTATTAATGATGACACTGGGCACTACTTTCTAACAAAGAAAGGCCTTAGACAAGGAGATCCCATGTCGCCTATTTTATTCAATATAGCAGCCGACATGCTATCAATTTTAATCAAGAGAGCGAAGGATGATGGACAAATTGGAGGAGTAATACCTCATCTTTTGGATGATGGGTTATCTATACTGCAAAATGGGTTATCACCATGATTTAGAGCACGCGAAGAATATGAAATTGTTGCTCACCGTTTTTGAACAATTATCAGGTCTAAAAATTAATTTCCACAAAAATGAGATCTTTTGTTTTGGACAAGACAAGCAGTTTCAAAAGGAGAGCACACCGAACTGTTTGGCTGTGACCACGAGTCATAGCCCTTCAGGTACTTAGGAATCCCAATGCACACCACCACAAATTATGCAATGCGGAGTGGGGTGGGGTGCGATTGAGGAAAGATTTAAATGGAAACTATGTACTTGGAAGGCCAAACATTTATCATATGGTGGCAGACTGGTGTTGTTGAACTTGGTTCTGAGTAACCTACCTATGTTCACGATGTCCTTCTTTGAAATCCCGAAAGGTGTTGTCACGGGGTCGGAACCGCGACAAGCATTATTGTTCGAGTCGGTGTCAGAGTACGTGTCTCCGGTGGCTCGGGTGGACTCAAGAACACAAGAATCACAGAGAGAGGACGCAACGGTTTATCTTGGTTTGGGCCAATCGATGCCCTACGTCCAGTAGCTGATGATCCTTATACTCAAAAGCACCCAAAATTAGGGGATTACAACAGAGTGTAGAGAGAGGTTTGGTAGGGGGTTAGCTCGGTGCTAATCCTGATGTTGCCTCGCTGACGGTGGAGTCTTCCCCTCATCGAGAGGAGGAAGACGATGGGATACGGTGGAGGAGCTCTCGGTGCTCCTCCCCCCTAGGTTCCCCTGCCCTCGGTGCTGAGCAGGAGCGAATGGAATGGGATGAAATGATCTGTCTCGGATCGTCCTCTCCCCGCTAGGTCTGACCTTATCCCTTATATAACAAGATAGGTCGGTGTGGGGGTATGGCCCCCAAGACATGGGCCGCACCATCGGAGGTGGCCCGGCCCATAAGATCAAGGCGTGCACAGTGCTGCTCGGCGTGCACCACAAGACATTGTATAGTACCAAATAGGCTACTTTACTTGTAACCCTACCTCCTCCAGAGTATATAAGGAGAGGTAGGGGTTCCCTAGCATATAGGATCCATCAGGATCTATCAGATCGGATCTACATACAGATCAATACAATACACCAAAGACACAGGACGTAAGGTATTACGTCGATCAGACGGCCCGAACCTGTCTAAATCGCTGTCTCTGTGCCTTGTGTCACCATCCGATTCCTGATCACGCGCACCCCCACCAACAAATCTACCATCGCGGGATATCCCTCGGAGGACTGCCGAGCATATTCTATCGACAGTTGGCGCGCCAAGGTAGGGGTGTGCGCTTGATCCCATGGTGAGCCAGATGGACCTCAAATCAACGACGCGTTCTCGTCATTAATCTCGTGGAGATCCATGTCAGTCCACGACGACGATTCATCGCTGCTACACCAGCCCCTACGACAGCAGATCTGATCTCAGAACCACCTCCGAGGTCGTCTTCACCAACAACTCACCGCCCGCCAGGTGCTCGCCATCAACGCCGACCAGACAACGCCATACGTCGTCAACCAGACGCTCCGTCTAAAGCTAAGTCACGCTTTAATATTCTTCCAAATATTCTCTGATCTTCGTATATCGCCATAATGTTTCTCCAAATTGTTTTCTCCATATTTGCTCTCCAAATGATTTTCCGAACCCTCGAACAGTCCTATTGATGCTCGGACGCCTCTAGAGACGGCCCTGTCTCCGGCTCCTCCCTACACGTGCACGAGCGTCTGCCCTCTGCGTTATGGGTGGTCGGCAGCGGCTCCTTGGTCACGTATGTTCCTCCTACACGTGCACGGGCTCCGCGCTTGACGTTATGGACTATGGGCTAGCTAGGGCTGGAGACTCAGCTACACACTAACTGTTCGGGTGGTTTATATTAAATATAAATATATTTTTACACCAACTGATCGCCGAATTGCATACACCGTTTCATCACCATTACTGATTTTCCTCTAGAGTTCATTTATTTTTACATCTTGTACTACCCGTTCTACATGTTTGTATTGCAGGATCGTCGTCCAGGTGATCGGATCACCTGGTGCTCAGGCTTCTCCACCGATCAACTAGTCACACCGCTTGGTTCATGGACTCCGTCGCCGACCAGTTGATCAGACTGTTCGTCGGTCGCTTCTACTCAATGCTCACTTCGCCGCCGACCAGTTGACCAGACTGTTCGCCGCTCGTGCTTCATCGCCAGCTACGCCGATTACTCCTCAGCGCTCGGATTCTTTGTGCTCGAGGACTAAGTGGGCACACTTCACCACACGGACGTCGTCAGCTACGTCGATGCTCGGACCTCGCCGCCTACGCCGGGAACTCCTTGCTCCTCGGTGCTCAGACATCGCCAGCTTTGTCGGGGACTCCTCGATGCTCGGACATCGCCGCCTACGCCGGGGACTCCTCGGTGCTCGGTCATCGCCAGCGACGCCGGGGACTCCTCACTCCTCGGTGATCGGTCATCGCCAGCGACGCCGGGGACTCCTCGCTCCTGGGTGCTCGGTCATCGCCAGCGACGCCGGGGACTCCTCGCTCCTCGGTGCTCGGTCATCGCCAGCTATGTCGGTTACTCCTCAGTGCTCGGATTCTTCGTGCTCGAGGACTAAGTGGGCACACTTCACCGCACGGACGTCGTCAGCTACGTCAGTGCTCGGACCTCGCCGCCTACGCCGGGAACTCCTTGCTCCTCGATGCTCGATCATCGCCAGCGGCGCCGGGGACTTCCTTGCTCCTCGGCGCTCGGACATCGCCAGCTTCGCTGGGGACTCCTCGGTGCTTGGACATCGCCACCTACGTCGGGGACTCCTCGATGCTCGGTCATCACCAGCTATGTCGGTGACTCCTCGCTCCTCGGTGCTCGGTCATCGCCAGCGACGCCGGGGACTCCTCGCTCCTCGGTGCTCGGACATCACCGCCTATGCCGGGGACTCCTCGGTGCTCGGTCATCGCTAGCGACGTCGGGGACTCCTCGGTGCTCGGACATCGCCGCCTACACCGAGGACTCCTCGCTCCTCGATGCTCGGGCATCGCCAGCGACACCGGGGATTCCTCGTTCCTCGATGCTCGGTCATCGCCAGCGATGCCGTGGACTCCTCGCTCCTCGGTGCTCGGTCATCGCCAGCGACGCCGGGGACTCCTCGCTCCTCGGTGCTCGGTTATCGCCAGCGACACCGGGGACTCTTCGCTCCTCGGTGCTCGGTCATCGCCAGTGATGCCGGGGACATCTTACTCCTCGGTGCTCGGTCATTGCTAGCGATGCCGAGGACTCCTTGCTCCTCGGTGCTTAGACATCGCCGCCTACGCCAGGGACTCCTCGCTCCTCGGTGCTCGGTCATTGCTAGTGACGTCGTAGACTCCTTGCTCCTCGGTGCTCGGTCATCACCAGGGACGTCGTGGACTCCTCGCTCCTCGGTGCTCGGTCATCGCCAGTGACGCTGGAGACTCCTCGCTCCTCGGTGCTCGGTCATCGCCAGCGACATCAGGGACTCCTCGCTCCTCGGTGCTCGGTCATCGCCAGCAACGCCGTGGACTCCTCGCTCCTTGGTGCTTGGTCATCGCCAGCGACGCCAGGGACTCCTCGCTCCTCGGTGCTTGGACATCGCCACCTACACCGGGGACTCCTCGCTCCTCGGTGCTCGGTCATCGCCAGCGACGCCATGGACTCCTCGCTCCTCAGTGCTCGGTCATCACCAGCGACGCCGGGGACTTCTCACTCCTCGGTGCTCGGTCATCGCCAGCGACGTCGGGGACTCCTCGGTGCTCGGTCATCACCAGCGACATCGAGGACTCCTCACTCCTCGGTGCTCGGTCATCGCCAACTACGCCGGGGACTCCTCAGTGCTCGGATCTTTCTACATCTTGTTGATGTGCTATCAAGCTGCTCCATGCTGTTCAAATCAGGGTGCTGATCTTGGGCAGCACGTCCGGGGTCTTGATACATGCATGTCAGACGACGTCGGTAAGCTTTTAGACTTCTTTGACCCTGCTACAAGATTCATTCTTCATCTTCCAGTAGGCTCGGGGACTAAGTGGGCACACTTCACCTTGCGGTGAATGTGCTTGTTCTCATCTCGAGGCTATGCCCGGGGACTGGCTGCCTGCTTGGCTAGTCTTCTACTTTATGACCCTAGCACCACGTGACTGCGTCACCTACTGTCAGGCTCGGGGACTAGCTGTGGGGGTATGGCCCCCAAGACATGGGCCACACCATCGAAGGTGGCTCGGCCCACAAGATCAAGGCGTGCACGGCGCTGCTCGACGTGCACCGCAAGACATTGTATAGTACCAAATAGGCTACTTTACTTGTAACCTTGCCTCCTCCAGAGTTTATAAGGAGAGGTAGGGGTTCCCTAGCATATAGGATCCATCAGGATCTATTAGATCAGATCTACATACAGATCAATACAATACACCAAAGACATAGGACGTAGGGTATTACGTCGATCAGACGGCCCGAACCTATCTAAATCATTGTATCTGCGCCTTGTGTCACCATCCAGTTCCTAATCACATGCACCCCCAGGACAAATCTACCATCGCGGGATACCCCTCGGTGGACTGCCGAGCATATTCTATCGACAGTCAGATACAAGGCAGTTTGGGAAGATGAGTCTACATTCCACATGCACCAGAGCCCAAGAGGGTCTTGCAGCGGCGCTCTATAGACTATGGCGGTGTCATGCAGTAGAAGAAGCCTTGGGCATTGTCTGGCTGCTCTGTTCTGACACTCTACATGCCAGGTGATGTTGGCTTGGACCGGCCTCCCATAGGTGGACCTTCTGTAGTCTTCTTGGTGGTGAAGAAGGTCGGCTCTAGGGACTGACACGTAGGCCTAGGAGCCGCCTAACCCTTGGAGGCCACAAGAAGCCTGTCTTCTTGTGTCACACCTAATGTGTGACCCTATCATGGAAGTGGCCGACAGGGCCATGCCTAGAGCATGGCATCTTGGAGCCCCACAAGTCCCGATGGCTCGAGGCTTGTCTTCTTGAGCCCGGGCCTTGGCTGGCATCACAAGCTAGGTAGGATCCTAGGCCCAAGCTAGGGCGTGTCATCAATCAGGAGCCTAGAGCACGGGCGAGCCCCCATCCCTTGTGCGGGGGCTACGCCATGCCCAGGCTTGGCCAGGTTTCTTGGTCGGAGGATGCGCGCGAGTGTACCTGATGGGTATATCCCCTGAGACCCCCCTAGATCCTAGAGGGGTCTCTTTGGTCAGGAACTATTGATCCTAAGGCTTAACATACCCATATGTTAGGATATCGTTAGGAGCCCTCGAGCCCTTCGTGACCTCGCTTGGCCTTATTCGTGATGGCGACGATGGGCTAAATTTGATCTTCTGGTGATCGAACTTGTCATGGTGGAGATGGTTTCTACTGATGGGAGCATGTTGCCCTTGGTGTGATGGGGGCACTTGGCTATCGGGGCCAAGTGGTAGTGATGTTGAACCCTTCTCTGTTCCTATGTTGCATAGGTCTGCGTCCCGAGCGAGGTTCCGGTGAACTCATCTAGGAGTCACTAGCTTAAGGCCTAGGGGCACCCTTCCTTTTGGTTGGGACCTGCCATGGGTCTGGTGATCAAGAGCGTCTGGGCTCTGGCTCAGGCCACCTGATCACCTGGAGCACCACGCCCTCCTAGGGCTTTGATAGCAGGTTTTGATCCTCTTAGGACAGCCTTCTAGGGCCGATCTTCTATAGCCATAGGTCGAGGTGTGGGTACCACGCCGAGCTTGGGCAGGAGACCCTTGTTGGGTCCATCGCTCGATGGCTCCTGACCCAACTCTGGGGACTTGGTTGATTTTAGGGGTGTGCCACCTGAGCCCTCGTTGATCAAGGGGTCGAGCTGCTCCATTTGGGGAGCCAGTGCAACCCCCGAGGCCATCGTGGGGCCACCTTATCAGTGGGTATGGTGGCTCCTAGGTGCGCCCCACCCGCTGACGCTTTCTGTAGGTGGTTTAATGGCGTTTGGGCTGTCATGCCTGGTGGAGGAGTTAAGGCATGCGCTCCCGCACCATCCCGCCTCGTGTGGGAGATGGGACGTCGAGGCCACATGGAGTAGATCTGACGAAGGAGCCACGGCACTTGGTGCATGTGGATCCAAGCCATTGATGATGACTGGTGGACCTGAGGGGAGTCAGAACCCCTCAAGTCCCATGAAGAGGCGTGCGCAGAGTGGGTGGTGTGCTTGATGGAAAGTGGACCGGGGACTTGACTCATTGTCAGTGCCTTCCTAAATCTGTCTTCACTACGTGGCCACCATCACACAACCGCCCAGGTGCGCGTTGTGGGGATTGAAGGGTCACCTAGCCAGTACCCTAAGGCCTCTTTTTGCTATCGATGGCCGATCAGAGGGCTCGAAGCCATCCTTAGCGCATCAACTGGTGCTATAAAAAGGGACCCTAGGGACGCAGCGTATTCTATTCCTCCTCTGTCTCCTTCTTTTCTTCTTCGATCCAACTCCTGGTGGTCATGGTAGTGACGACATGTGACGCTTCCCTCCGAGTGAGTCTAGCTTCCTTCGCTAGGCGATCCCTCCCATGAGGGTGGAAGGATTCCAGCGAAGGAGGGGCGACGGCATGATGCTAGACGTGTCTCTCATGTTCCCCTCCCCTAATCCTTCCTCCCTCTAATGGGGAAGGGGATCCACGATGCGTTAGTCGCCATTGTACCCCCACCCCACCCGACGAAGGCTAGGGCTCAAGCCCATTGGTAGTGCGACAATCGACTGCTTGGCCCAACCCTTTAGCACTACAAGGCCCTGACCCAGAGGTCAGGCACGCCCTGCGGTCTTTGGCGCAGTATATTGTAATTCGGTCGTTCCCAATTAATGAAATGAAATTCCTTTCATTTGTAATCTCTCTGTTGGCGAGCCATGTTCGGAGGCTTAGGTCCCTCATTGGGATGGGCTATTACAGCAATGGCCATAGTGGCCAAGAT
The DNA here is from genome assembly GCF_019320115.1 of Miscanthus floridulus. Classification (NCBI taxonomy): domain Eukaryota; kingdom Viridiplantae; phylum Streptophyta; class Magnoliopsida; order Poales; family Poaceae; genus Miscanthus; species Miscanthus floridulus. The sequence continues at coordinate 23,958,239 of NC_089595.1, forward strand.
CGCCGCACCCATGCTACTAGCGGGTAAGTCCATGAGAACCCTGGGTTTATGGTAGTTCTGTGCCCCAGTCATGTCCCCTAGAAGGGAGATCCTCGGCTTCCCGGCCGAGCCACTCGTATAGTTCCTGAGCCCATCTATTGGCGCTCAGGGGCTCGCTGCCTCCCTCGATGGGTCACCACAAGCAGCTCTAGGTCGGTACTCGGACATCACACGATGGTCGACCGACTTCGCTTCTAAGTGTCCGGCTAAGGCCTCTAGTGCCCGACCACTGGCGTCCCTCGCACTTTAGGTGCTTCGGGTAGCCTTGAAGCCCCTTGGGCCAGCCGTATAACCCTCAGCAAATCCCTTCTAAGGGGTCCCACACCTGCATGAAGCTAGGAGACGTGATCCGTTGAAGGATCGGGAGATAGAAATAGCTGCAAACAAATGAAATGAACACAAGAGAAGGGATAGGGGACATAGCTGGTAACGCGGTGGCCGAGGCCATTCTGTTAGCACCTTGCCAACCTCTCGCCTGCTTCTCCTGCTCTGTTCGTCCATCCTCGCCTTGCTCAGGGGCCTTGTGCTATGGTTCACCTTCATGGAGGGTAACAAGCAGTTAGCTTAGTTGATCATTTAGCGTAGCCGAGCTATTGCCGGAGTTACTCGAGGTTAAGGAGACAATTGGAGAAGTTAAGTGAAGTGAAAAGGTCAAGAGGACAGGACTTATCTTGGCTTTTGTTGTTGGAGAGGTGGTTCGGCGAAGGAGGTCGGCAGGCGGGTTCTAGCTCGAGAGATAGCGCTTCTAGGCGGATGGCTCGGCGATGGCCTTTCCACGTGGGGAAAGGTAAAAACTCACCTTAGTGGGGTCGATCCCTTCTGGGGGGCTGAGTGCCTGGATGGAGGGGCCAGTCGAGCCATCACTGCTGCCAGGAGTCTTGGCCGCCACGCCGATGCTCGTTCGATCGAGCACCACCGCCGCCTTGGCCTCTCTTTCTACCGACGCCTTTCCTGCGTCATGGCCGGGGCCATCAGGAATGCAGGGGGCGATGAGTGCAGCCACCTAGGCGATGCAGTCCTACTCGTAGTAGTAGGCTTGCTCAAAGCTACCCTCGACGGTGATGACTCCCTTCGGGGCGGGCATCTTGAGCTTTAGGTAGGTGTAGTTGGGAACGGCCTTGAACTTGGTGAAGCATGGTCGACCAAGGAGGGCGTGGTAGATGCTAAGGAAGTCAATGACCTCAAAGGTGAGTGGCTCCTTGTAGAAGTTGTCCGACCGGCCGAAGGTGATACTGATCCAGATACGCCCGAGGGGCATAGCTTCCTTCGTCGGGACAATCCCGTAGAACGGCGCCTTGCTGGGACGTAGGTTGCTCTATGAGATGCCCATTCGGTGGAGGGTGCTGGCGTAGAGTATGTTGAGGCCATTGTCCCCATCCTTCAACACCTTGGTGAGGCATGTGGTGGCCACGATTGGGCTGACCACGAGCGGGTAGCGCCCTGGGTGAGGAATGCAATCGGGGTGATCCTCCTGGTCGAAGGTGATGTCCGTCTAGGACCTTCGGAGCCACATCAGGGTGGCGAGGGTGTGAATAGCATTCACCTCCATTTACACCAAAATTTGGGAAGAAGAACGCGGGAACTCGAAGCTTCCAAGATTGTATCATCAAGGAATCGATTGCATAAGGGTCAATATCAGCTGATTCAGATGCGGCACTGGAATCGGCTCTCTTCAGATGACATCAGCAGATAACAACAATAAGCTATGGTTGGCATCGGGAAAGACATGTCAGACTCTACAAAAAGGAAAAGATTAGGGTCCAAGTTATCTCAAATTAGGAATGTTTTCTCTTATACCAAAGATTGCAATAAGTCGTACTTGAGTAAGATTCATGCTTAGGTTCCGGGTATAAATATTAGACCCTGGCTATTGTAAAAGGGCATCCAATCAATCAATACCAATTACTTTTTTCAGCTTTACGCCAACCCTTAGGAGTAGGAGTAGTGTTCGACATTAATCATGACACTATCATACCCTAATTTTTCAATCATCAGCTCATCTTGTTTCATCTTGCCCTCATTTTACATCCACAGATTGGTGGTGATGATGCTCTAAAAAAGATTGGTCTGGACTACTTGGAAGAAGGTGAGGAAGGGGAAGATGGTGCTGATGGTTTTGAAGCCAATGATGCTTTTGAAGGCAATGAGGAGAATGATGTGGATGTTGAAATCCTGGATGTCCCCCTCTAGTTTTCAAGACTCCAAGGAAGAAGAGTGCAGTTAGAGTGAAAGAGAAGATTGATGATAGTTTTTTAAGGCATACCAGGAGGATTTCCAACAAGCTCCAAGGCTTCAAGGATGCTGAAAGTGCAAGGAAAGCCAAGGAACCTGCTGCAGATGAAGATGAACCAATCCCACTTGCCATGGTGCCCCCTCCTGGTTGCAATGTTGCTCCTCACCTTCCCAAGGAAATCCTCAGAGGCATTGGGGAAGGTTTCCTTTAGATTTAGTCTGAGACTGTTTCTGCTGCCCTGCTGGAGAAGGATGATATAGATGAATAGCTGTCTCAAAGTGTCTCATGGTGCACTAGGTCCATGTTTAGTGCCTTTTGCTTTTGTTAGATTTTTGAGCTCGCTGATCCAGTGCATGTACTGGCCAAATAAGAAACAACACTGCTATAATATGTTTTGGAGCTCTAAATCTTTACTTTTAAACTCTGTGGGTGTTGATTCCTATTCAGCAATCATTTATGTTTGTGTGTTCATAATCTTGTGCCATTGCAGTTCTATTTGTCTTTTGCTTGTAAATGTTGTTCCTTTTTCATCATTCTTATTAATGACTCTTGGTTTGGCCCCTGGATGTCCAAACATCTCAAAAATCCCAAATTATGTTCTCCATGAATAAAAACAATAACAGGTATAGGAAAATTCTTTTTTGGAACATTAGAGGAATAAATTCTCAAGAGAAATGGGATGCTTTGAGGGATAAAATCACAGAAAGTGCTTGTCAGGTGGTCTGCCTACAAGAAACCAAGAGAGAGTTTTGATTGCCTTTACATCAAAAAGTTTTGTCCTACAAATGTAGACAACTTTGCTTTCTCTCCCTCAGTAGGTGCTTCTGGTGGTATCCTCACAGTTTGGAACAGTAGTGTTGGGGTCATAACCCCGGGGTGTCTCAAGGCACCAATTAGTCAGCAGGCCGCGTGGCCTGCAATGCAACAGTCAGTAAGGGCCCACACAGCTGAGGCCAATCAGGAGCCAAATAGAGCAGGCCAGGCGCTAAGGATGGGGTCAGCCCCGACCCCTTCCACCCACCTTAGTAACACAACGCTCGAAAGACCCACGACCTCTCCCTATCACGACCCCTAGAAGGGAAGGAGGAGGTCGAGCGCAGCTAGGCGCGCCTGCTCTGCCAAGAGCAAGCACACTGCACTGACCCCACAAGGACTGAGGGGACAATAGTCACCTCGCCCGGTCAGACACCATCCCTATGCCACGCTGCACCAATGAGGCAACACCGTACAAGTGGTGGCAGTGGGTACGAAACCCACCGTCCGAATATGGACCGACATGATGCGCGTACAATCCCACCCACTATAGGATGGGATCCATGACAAGGGTCTCGACCTAGAGACCTCCCTGGCTAGCGAAGTGCCCCGACCCCAATGATCGGGGTCGTGCCCTCAGCCCAACGAAGCGACCAGGCGAACAACGACCTAGGGTGGCTACCAACTACGGGTACGACTCCCCGAGGAACCTGGAGACGACGGCGAAGTCCATGACGGATGCCACATTGCATAGGACAGCTGATGAACTATCACCATGGCTACAATTCTGCCATGACCAGCACAGTAGCACCACGTCAGACCTTGCCGCAACGTGGACACAAGACCATGACGACAGCCACGCCTGGGCAAGCATCAGAAGACGGCATAGCTTGCAAGCCAAGTTAGCTAGGACCTCTCTTAGGCTCTCGACCCTTCGGTCGGGGCAACCTTCTCTTTGTAACGAGCCCTAGCCCTGAACTCTATTTAAGGGCGGCCAGGGCTCCCATCTCGAGAGATCTCCTGATTCTCCATCCTCTACCATTCCATCCATTCACCATAGCAGTAGGGCTCCTGAAGCTTCTCTTCGGGCTGCCCCTCGTCTAGCATAGGTTCTACCACCTCGTTCGCCATTCTTGCACTCCCCATTGTAAGAACTCATAGCATTCAAGCGAGGAACACGCACTCGATCTTCTCTGAAACTAGACGTAGGGCTCCAGCCTGAACCAGTATAAATCCTCGTGTCTATTGGATGCTACCATAGTCTTCCTAGAGCAGCGCGGCAATGGTATAAATTTACTCTGTCTTTCCCTGCCACCTTTTAATTGCAGAAGAGGTGTAAGGGGATCCTCTTTCCCCTTTTTTATTTGTCTTGGCTGCAGATCTCCTCCAATCTGTCATCAACAAAGCCTGGCATTCTGGTGTCATCAAACATCAACTAAGTGACTCCTTTGCTAGTAATTACCCCATTGTACAATATGCTGATGACACCCTCCTCATCCTTCCTGGTGATGCAAGGGTTCTCTTCAATCTCAAAGGTCTACTCAGGTCTTTTTCAGACTCCACAGGGCTACATGTCAACTTTGCAAAATCATTCTTAGTGCCTATCAACATGAATGTCAGCAGAGCCAATCATTTAGCTAATACTTTTGGATGCAAAGTTGGTGATATGCCATTCACATACCTGGGATTGCCCTTAGGGACAACAAAGCCTTCTCTTACAGAGTTCACCCCATTGCTTACCAAAATTGAGAGAAGACTATCAGGCATCAGCAAGTTTCTCTCTTATAATGGAAGACTTATTTTGGTGAATTCGGTGTTCTCAGCACTCCCAACTTTCTACATGTGTAGCCTGAAAATCCCACCACAGGTAATAAAACAGATAGACATTTTCAGAAAACACTGCCTTTGGAGTAAAGGGGATATAAATAGAAAAGGGAGATGCTTGGCTACCTGGGATGTTGCATGTAAACCAAAAGAGCAGGGGGGTTTAGGCATTATTGATATTCGGAGCCAGAATGAAGCTTTACTGATGATATTCTTAGACAAGTTTTTTAACAAATCTGATGCTCCCTAGGTCACTATAACCTGGTTCGCCTTCTACTCCAATGATCAAGTTCCACCCCAAGCTAGATGTCCTGTTGGTTCCTTTTGATGGAAGGACATCTTAAGATTATTCAATAAATTTCAGAAACTAGCTATTTGTTCACCAAATAGACGTACTACTGCTCTTTTTTGGTCTGATAATTGGACAGGTCAAGTGTTGAAGGATCAGTTCCCTCAGCTCTTTTCTTTCACAAGGAATCCCAAATGTTCCAAAATCTTTTTTCTCTACAAAGAGGAAGAGAGATTATTTAGCTTGCCCCTATCACGAATAGCAGCATCACAGTTGCATAAAATTCAGACGATGTTGTAGGATAGATCTTGGGATGAAGATGTGGATGATATTTGGAGTTACTGTTGGGACTCTCCTAAATTCAGCAGCAAGAAAGCCTATGGGGCAGTAATTGGGACTACTGCAGCCTCTCCTCTCTTCAAGTGGTTGTGGGCTTCAAGTAATTTGGGTCAGCACAAGTTCTTCTTTTGGCTTTTCCTCTGAGATAGGCTAAACACCAGGAATATTCTCAGGAGGAAAAACATGACCTTGGATTGCTACAACTGTGTCTTGTGTAATCTAGACTGTGAAGAAACTTGTTTTCATTTATTTTTTGAATGTCCTTTCAGTCGAGACTGCTGGTCCACTATTCCTATCAATTGGAACCTGAACCTGAGTCCTTTGGATATGATCCTACAAGCTAGAGAGGACTTTGGTGATGCAATCTTCAGAGAAATTGTTATTACTGCCTGCTGGACAATCTGGAATACAAGAAATGGTGTCATCTTTGATAATGGCCAGGTTAATATCAACATGTGGAAAAGACATTTCAAAGAAGAACTTGGTCTGGTATGCACCAAAGCCAAGCCAATCAGACAAGCTACTCTTAGCTTTTGGAGAGATAGTTACTCTTGATGTTTTTCTCTTGCTTTTGGGCCTAGTTGCCTTGTATTTTTTCCTCTTTGCTTTCTAGTTTTGGTTATTGTACATAAACATTCTCTCATTTAATGGAAAATCAAAAAAAAATAGGTAGGGGATTCCCCCGCTGATTCGGTCAAAAAAACAAACCTTTGGATAAAAAGTAGATGTCTCTTTTGCAAATGGTTATTTAAATTGCTTATTAATGAAGACGGAACATGGAAGACCTTACTTAGAAATAAATATCTAAGCTCCAAATGTCTCACTCAAGTACAGATTAAACCAGGGAACTCTCAGTTTTGGAAAGGTCTTCTAAAAGGTTAGGGACAATTTTCTAGGATGTGGGACTTTCAAAACAAGAGATGGCTCACAAACTAAATTTTAGGAAGATACATGGGTAGGGCCCACACCGCTAAAAGATCAATTTCCAAGCCTATATAATATAGTTCATTACCCAAATGTCACGGTGGAGACTGTCATGAATCAAACCCTTCTCAATATCTCTTTTCGCAGTTATAAATTAGGTTTTGCTAGTTGGGCCTAGGCTTGGTTGGAGGTTCTTGTGTTGCAGCTATAAATTAAAGGATGAATGGTTGTTGTTTAAAGACTGAAAATTGGACCATAAAAGAACCAGGAAGCAAAACAAAACATAGTTTGTAACCTCTTGCGGTCTTGCTATTCCTGACTGGCATGTGCACACATATTTAACTAAAGCCTTGTCATTCTAATAATTTACTTACAATGTCTAAGTTTTTGGGAACACTGACCAAAGACCATGCATGCATTCTGCTACATTGACATAAACCTAAGTGACACACAATTTTATCAGTTCCTCATCCTGCCACATTCTAAGTCGTATTTTTTCCTTGATATTTTGGATTCAGCATCTCAAGGACAAAATTCTTTAATAACTCATTTGTTGTGAGGATTTGAAACATGATGGGCATTCAATATATGTAATATATCCAAATCTGTATACTCATAGTTGGGTATATGATGTAGATATGCATTCATATCTTATCAGGCACAACTGACGCTATTCCTACCAAAATCTGAAAATAACTATATGTATTCGTATCCATAGGTATCCATTCGTATCCGATCTGCAGTTTACACCGCCTTAGTAGATTGCATCTATATTTTACCTTTTCTTAATGAAGAATTGAAGATTCATTTTGTAGTCTATGATCAGTAAGAATATTCTTGTGGAAATATGATCATACTACTTACAAAAATTCAAGTGAGCAATTATCGAACTAAGAATACTTTAATTTAATGGAAGTTGAACTATATATGTTTCGTTCTAAAGTGTTTCATTGTCCAAAATACATGAGTTGTTGAAATTACACAAACATATCCTATGAGGAATTATTAGTTTGCCCATAGTACTACATATTATGGTGTTCTAAGAAGTTAGATACTTTGATTGTGGTTAATTTAACTATAACTATAAGTGCTTTAAAGGTGAGGTATCTTTACTAGTAATTTAGAGGCCCTGAAATGGTTTTTGAAGCTGATACTTTGTTTACAAACTAATAGCAACCAAACAAGGCAAACAAAAAGCATTAATTTAACAAAGAATTCACCCTAAGGAGACATACAGTGCCACAAGAATACCTTACCATGACAAAGGTTCTTAAGGAAATTTTTGTGAACACTCCATCCTTGACATAGCTGATAAGGCTACAAAGTCTAAACACTTCTCGCCTATTAAATCAGACACGAACTTAAATTTGTTTGCTGACCTTTTCTTTCTCTTTTTCATTTGTGTATTACTTTTCTGAGGTACAGCCTGTAGATCACACAATCACTTCCTTCACCATATGTTAGGCCCTCGACAACTTCCCTACAAAAATGATCTACCTCTAGTAGCTTAAGCTCATCATACATCCGAAACCTCACAAACATCTCCAAAAAGGCCACACATAAACATCCGGTTCAGAGATGTTATAAGTAACACTAAGTCTACTGAACTCGATCTACATGTTTCAAGTTACTCACCTGATTTTGAGATTCTATTAATAGATGCCCCTAAGGAGACTCCCAGATTATTAATATTCTGCTGACCTTTATCATCCGAAAACAAGATAAAAAGAAATTTTCAGAAAGGTTACATTTTTCAATTGGAGTTTCTAAGTTCATGCGCGTGCCTTGAGCTTTGATGCTTTTTGGGTAGAGTTTTGGTCTGCCGTTGCCTCGCAACGTTTGCTCTTGCAACTTGGTGTTGTTTTGGCTACCCTGTTAGGCGAATTGGGATTGCTCCCAGAATTCTGAGTTGCTCTTGCTGCCTGCACGGCTCACTACGGGAAACAGTGACTTTGCCAAGTGCCCCAGGCACTCGGTGAAGCTCCAAATATACTCGACAAAGACTTTGCTGAGTGTAACACTCGACGACTAGCACTCGGCGAATTTTCCACCGGCAAACAGATGTTTGCCGAGTGTCAAATATCGGGCACTCGGCAAAGGGTTTGCCGAGTGTCAAAAAACACTCGGCGAAGTTAAACCCTCGGCGAAAAGGGGGTTAAAGGCATCCACGGTAACGGAGAGTTTGCCGAGTGTCAGACGGAAGACACTTGGCAAACATCTTCAACTTTCCCGAGTGCCAAGCCTCCGACACTCGGCAAACATCTACGTATTTGCCGAGTGTTAAAGCCAATACACTCGGCAAAAAATTGCTAGAAAAACATAAACTAGCCTCTTTGCCGAGTGTTAAAGCCAAAACACTTGGCAAAGGACCTCTTTGCCGAGTGTTACACTCGGCAAACTGTCCAAAACCCCCTGTTTTTACTGTTTTGTTACGTATAAAGGACCCCTCTCCAACAAAAATAACAGGCATGTATATTACATCACAGGCATATATTAAGCATCACAGGCACACAAATAAGTTCTAGTTTATTCGAGAAAGTAATCCACAAGTTCTAGTTTAAACAAGTAATGCACAAATAATCCACAAGTCACTGAGGAGGAGGCCCTTGGAACCACTGCGACTGATCCGGGTCTTGTGGTTGAGTATTCGAAGCCGCCGATTGATTCTGCACATAGAAGAAGACATGTGTGAGACAATATTGATATCATTTGAGCTAACGAAGGAATTTGTCTAAGTTAAAGTATTCAATCTAATGTGTCAAGTGACTCACAGGAGTAGTTGTGTATGGCTGACATGAAGGGAATAGCATCGGTGGCGGTGGCAAAGATTGACCCATGCTCGAAGCAAAATTCTGCATGTATTGGAACATCTGGTCCATCCTCATCCGATTTTCTTCCTCCATCCTCTACCACTCGGCCTCTAACCTCTGTTGAACCATCTACTCCACCCTCGCCTCCATCTCCTCCCATTGCTTCTTTTCTGCTTCCACCTGTGCCTAAAATATTTCATCGCAATGTTACAATGCAAAGCTAAAGTACATAAGAACCAACGAATGATGAATGGAAGAGAAAGAACCTAGAGAGCCTCTATCTGGAACTGTGCAGTGGTCGGCCGTGGGTGTATCGTTGGGCTCGAGTCCGTGCTCCTTGCTCGGATCTGGGAGAGAGTAAGATTAGAGGCTGGGAGGGCGACGCCGGGGGGCGGGGGCGCTCCGCCGGGTGGAGCCGCCGCGGGCCGGGCGGGGTCGCGCCGCCGGGGGCGGCGGGGTCACGCCGCCTGGGGATGGAGTGGGGGCGGGGGGCGCCGTCGGGGGATGGAGCGGGGGCGAGGACGCGGGGGCGGGGACGCCGGCGGGGGGGAGCGGGGACGCCGGTGGGGGCGCCGGCGGGACGGGGTTGGGTTATCACGGCGTGTGTCTGTGGCATGTGTGCGTTGTGTGCATGTGTGTGTGGCATGTGGAGTCGCGCCGGGTTAACTGTTAGGGGGTATGCCGAGTGCCCGCGATCTGACCCTCGCCATAACCCCTTTTTATTTTTATTTTTTTATTTTTTTCAAAAGGTCTACTCGCCTGGCAGTGGGCCAGCACCCAGACTTTGCCGAGTGTTTTGTAGAAGACACTCAGCAAAGAGCTACTTTACCGAGTGTTATATAGAAACACTCGACAAATTACGATAATATTTCATGTATACCTTGAATAGCTAGTTTTAGTAACTTTTTTCCTATATATTTTGAAAAAAAAACTTGTCAAATTCACTCAAAAATGCATATTTGTTTTTCTACTAATATTATTTCATTATTTCATGCAGTTACAGCTCAAAATTAATTTATATCAACTAAAATTCTATAATTGCAATTAATAAATAAAAAATATCAAACGGATCCGAAAAATTGTCAAAATTTGACATGAATCAATCTATGTTGTGTATTGCCTATACAAAAAATGTTGAACTCAAACCCCAATTCACATGTCACTTGGACTCTAAATCTTACTGGATCCTTCTAAGTTCTACGAATCTTCTCCGGAGATGCTTCCGTTTGTAAGCATCATATGTCACAAATTGTGTGAAACATTCTCAATTTTTTACCACAACCTCCACATATGATATCATAACATCTTGACAAATCTCGTGATTTTCAGACTTCGTTTGGTTTTTGTAGAATTTAAAAATCATTCGGACACACGTTCATGGTCATGTTTCCTGAACAAAATGTTCGAAATTTCTTTTCATTTCCTGCATGAGACACCAATCCGGACTCAATGACATGGATATGATTTTTCCACTCATTTTATTCTATTATTTCAATCACTTGCAGTTCAAATTTCACTTAAATCAATAAATTACTCAAAATAAAATTAATTCATTAAATATAGCAAACAGACCAAGAAATAGACCAACTTTTAACATGCATTACCAAATGTCATATGTGGGGAGTAGAAAATTGTGGAGGGCCGAGGAGGAAAAATTAGTTTTGGATTTGTCAAGTGTCTCCATAAACACTTGGCAAACCCATATACTTCGCCGAGTACCGGCAGAAAACACTCGGCAAACATGTATTTCGCCGAGTGCCTCTAACGGACACTCGGCGAAGTACTAATGGCCGGCACGCTGTCCGTTAGGACGGCGCACGCACGGGTCAAAAATTAAATATGCCGAGTGTCTGATGTTTGCCGAGTGTTGACACTCGGTAAATAGTAAATATACCGAGTGTAATAGTATGCCGAGTGTCTCGGATGAAACACTCGGCAAATCTGTCATTTGCCGAGTGCCCGATATAATGCACTCGACAAACATAGAGCACTCGGCATTTTCACTGTTCCCGTAGTGGAGGGCTTTTCTCAGTGAAGTGAGCATAAAAGATTGGTGTGGCAATAGACGCAATACATAATCACCGAAATAGAGAGGTTGCAATATGCAGTGTTGTTGTTCCTGACGAGCGAATGCAATGATGACAGCAATCTGTTTTCGTCGACAGACACCATCATCTCATAAAGGTATGCTAGCTGCTGTAGACCTGTAGTGCCTAATTCTTGAAGGCCTGTGGATGAACTTTACAGCTAGCACTACGGGATACTGTGTATTTACCGAGTGTGAGTAACACTCGGCAAATAGTGCTACACACTCGGCAAACTCTTTACCGAGTGCCACACTCGGTAAAGTGGATTCGGCAAACAACGACTCGGTGAAGTTATTTTACCGAGTGTCTAATATCGGCGCACTCGGAGCAGAGCGTTACCGAGTGCTACAACGACACTCGGTAAACAATTATGACTTGACGGTCGTCAGCCTCCAAACTGACCGTTAACGGCGACGTTTACCGAGTGTCACTAGCAGCACTCGGTAAATAAATTAGCATTTCGTGATTAAAACAATTCCGCAAATAAATTTTTTGAATAATGTTTACCGAGTGTAGCTCCTAACACTCGGTAAAAGAATAACCATTTTCGTGATTAAAACAATTCCGCAAATAAACTTCAGGAATAATGTTTACCGAGTGTTCCCACTCGGTAAAAAGTAGTCAAATATTTCCGAGTGGGGACGCGGCACTCGGTAAAAAATGGCACACTCGGCAAAATTCACAGAATCAGAACCAATTTGGTTCTGTTCGCTGTTTTACCGAGTGCTACACTCGGTAAAATATGTCCACAGATTTTTTTTTGTTTGTTTCAGTGCATATCTAGTCACAATAAGCAACAAAATCACAGGAAATTATAATAACATGACAGATAGGCAATATATATCACATATATGTCCACAAATGTCACATCCACTCACAATAACCAACATATGTCGACAAGCACCATGCAAAGTCCACAAACACCATCAACATATGTCCAAAGTCCACAAAGTTCAACCAAGTCCACAGTTCAACATACAAACCTATCAAACAAGGTCGGATGGCCTGTCACATGGTCGGAGGCCTGCGGAGAAACAGAGTCAAGTCCAGGTCTTGATCACCCTGCATATCGTTGTTCGATCCAGCTGTAGAAGGTCCCTAGAATGAGATTGCACATGTGAGTTATCTGGATCAAAGCAAATTCTAAGGTCTAAGCTATGGTAGGTCAAACAAAGGTATAAGTCGAAGGTAGCTCTATATGACACGAAAGTGAAGAGTGCATCTAAGTGACTCACAGGAGTGCCGTCGCGCGGAGGTGGAGGCACCAACGGTATCATCGGCGGCGGCGGAGGCGGTGGAGGCTGGCCCATGCTCTGAGAAAAACGAGCCATGTACTCGTACCAGTCCTTGTGTGCCTGCTGGAAGGCCTCAAGCTGGGCCTGCACTCGCGCCCTCTCCTATGCCAACTCGGCCTGGTGCGACAGCTCGAGGGCCTGAAGCTGGCTCTGTGAGGCCTGCTGTGACTCCTGCAGGGCTTCAATCTAGGCCTACAATTATTTATCACATAGTTAGAATGCAAATAAAGAACGAGTAGAAAATGAATGGACAACGAATGCAACAGAACTAACCTGGAGTGCTACCACCTGGGGCTGTGAGCATGGGCATATGGCCGGACTCGAACTCGTGCTCCGGGCTCTAATCTAGGCGAGTGTCTGAGTGTTGGCCATGTCTATGGTGCTGTTGCCCATATAGTACCACCCGTGTGGCTTACCTGGTCCCAACCTCATGACGATGTCACCCTCGAGGTCAGCGGTGCTCGGATCAAATTCTGACCCATGGATCTCTCTCGCCATCACTGTGTACTCGCTGAGGCGCCTGTGCCCGCTCGGGTTGTTGTATGCCTCGGGCGGGTCCTCCGGGTTGTAGACGAGGTCGGGGTCCTTTGCCTTGCCCTTGTCTGCCAAGGCATATGCCTTGAACGAGGCGCACTCCTGGCCGGGGTGGAACCGCGTATGCAGGAAGAAGCACAACAATAAGATATTATGCATTCAGAAGTTAGCATAGCAACAACGAAATGAAATCCACGTACATATCTGGCTGCATATTCCTTGAGGGTAGTGGGGCCTTGTTTGTGCGAGGAACCCTGCATCATCGCACGGCAACGTGAGCGTACGACGTGATATTGCTCGTACTCCTCACTCAACCACTTGTCCACAATGGCCTCCCAGCAGTTGTCCATCCCCGCACACCAAGCAGGAGGCACCTGCACGTACACGAGCACATGACAAATCATAAATCAATTTCAGTGCAATTAATCGCAGACGATGTAATCTCATGTTTACCGTCAAGTATTGCTCCTTAGTCAGGGGCAGGTGCACTGCCTGTGCTCTGGTGACTCTGTGTCCTCTGCGGGCATGGTAAATTCTTCTGCACAGGAGCTTTGTCTCGTAGAAGAGGTCCTACACTCGGTGAACACAGACTCTGTTCACCACGTCATCCATGTCCTCCCTACGTACTCCCTCTGCTAAGGTGTAGTAATCCTACAAGCAAATACAGTCAGTAATATACAATTAATGTGATGTTATTATCAGCATAGTGCGATGAACACGTACCCACAACTCTTTCATCACCCGGTCAGCCTTGCTGTTATAACACCTGCCAGCTCGATCAGTCTGATCGCTGGCAGCGTGCCAGTGGGACCACTTCATGGCGGGCTGCACAACACCATCGATCCTCACCATCCCGGGGTAGTTTGCCCTGCACAGAAGACCTAGGATCCCGTTTACTCGGCGAGAGTGACTCCCTGGGATCACCATTTCCCAATCCCTGCACAAAGTTATTGAGATTGAATATTAGTTTCGGTTATAACTTAAAAACCTGTGAAGTAGTGTTAACATGCAAAAATTACTTACTTAGTTCCGGAGGGTCGAATCACTGGCCGTCTCTGTATGGGTAAGTCTGGGAGGCGCGACGACCCTTGCAGCCAAACCATAGGCACCCCATTTTCCTCTGCCAGCAAGTCGGCATCCTCCTCGTGCTCAGCCCGCTCGGCCTCATCCTCCCTCCGTGCCTCCTCCACCGCCTCCGCTATCTCCCCCCTGGTCTCCTCCTCCTCCTCATCCTCCTCCATGGCCGCTACAAACTCGTCGTTGTCGTCCTGTGGAGGAGGTGTCGGCTCTCGACGCCCTCATCGTCGTCGTCCTCCTCCTCCACCCTGGGCTCCTCCTCCACCCTGGGCTCCACCTCCACCCTGGGCTCCACCTCCCTGGGCATGCCCTCGTCGTCGTCCTCCTCCTCCTCCCTAGGCACGCCCTCCACCCTCAGTCTGTGCATGCCCTCCTCGTCCACCCTGGCTGGACCCCTCGCCACCAGCCAGTAAGGTCATAACCAACCTAATCTTCCTGATTCCACCGCCCACCATCAATCACCTGCAACAAAAGAAATAAACTATCAGTACGCATATACAAAAGTAAATGTATCATACATGTATAAAAGAGATGCAAAATAAGTAAATGTATCATACATGTATAAAAGAGATGCAAAATAAGTAAATGTATCATACATGTATAAAAGAGATGCAAAATAAGTAAATGTATCATACATGTATAAAATTGCCATAAGTACTATAGATCTTACATGTACTAGAAATAATCATCAAGATCATCGATAGGTGGGCCAAAAATCTCATCATCGCTATTGTCGACGTAATTATGATCGTCTCTCAAAGTCTCATCACTAGCGACACTGCCTGAATGGTGTTGCTCAAGTAATAACAAGTCCTTCGCGTTGTGAACCTCCTCTCCATCATCCCCGTCAACAATGACCGTATCATTTTCTACTTCCATTGCAAGATCTACATCTAAGACAATCTCAAAACTCCCTTCTAATCCTTCTTCTTGAAAGAACTCTCCTTCATATGTGTTTGCATCGATGTTATAATCATCATCGTTTGGGATGGGTACTTTACCATGCGGCGATACCTTGTACACAACATCATACGCCTTAAGACGGCCTTTGGTTTGGCACGGGTATGAGAGATAATAAACTTGCGTGGCCTGTTGGGCCACAATGTACATGTCGTCTCCTAGCAAGACGGATGACTTTAGAACTTCGACTAACCCAAGCTCAGGGGTCTTTATCACTTCTTTGGGATCAAACCAATGGCATTTGAATATGACAGGACGAAGAGGTACACAACTAGGAAACTTGAGTTTGTATATTTCTTCAATTATTCCATAGTAGTCCAACCCATCTGTGCCTGGCGTGAAAACACCGGTATTTGTGGTTCTTCGATTCGGTCGACTCTGCTCGTGCCGAGTTGTGTGAAAGCGATATCCATTGACATCGTACACAGAGAATGACTTGACCCTAAATTCAAATCCATTGGCAACTTGCCTCAACTCGGCACTCATAGACACGTCAGTTTTGGCCTGCTAGTTCAAGTAGGATGATTCGTTATATATTTGTCGAGTTGAGAGTTAAGTACAAACAACAAATGAAATTGAACAGTACCTCCTCCTTGAACCAACAAATAAAAGTGGGATTTCGTTCTCCCGCGCCATGTCTTAGAAGGGTTTCAACTTCCGCTTCGGTGGGTTCCCTCCATGATGGACGATGGTAGAGGAGAACAAATTTGCTGTAACGGCTGTTAACAAGAGGGTTGGATGGGTGCATGCGAAATATTGACAAGAAAAGAAACAAGTTTGTGTAAAACTTACACAATGTACGGGCCAACCTCTTCAAGGTTCCGCAACACATACAGCTGGATAGAGCGCCACTCTTCTAGACTCAACATCTTCAAGGTAGGTTCACTTGCACTTCCGAGTTGCCCTCGGAAAAGGCTGAGGGTCGACTGATTGTCGGCAGCATTGTAACGAGGGGGTAGATTATGCACGTTAGGAAGGTTGTCGGCATAGTATCTTGTTGTGAAGTATGACACCTCCTCCACAATGGATGCCTCTGCACAGGAAGCTTCAATTTTGCATTTATTTTTGCATTTTGTTCTAAGAACCTTTAGGCATCGCTCAATTGGATAGCACCAACGGGCATGCACAGGGCCCCCCATTTTTGCCTCATATGGTAGGTGCAAGAGCAAATGTTGCATCGGATTGAAGAAGCCGGGGGGAAAGATCTTCTCCAACTTGCAGAGCAACACTGGGGCCATTCTTTCCATTTCTTCAATATCGGTCCGAGATATCTCCTTAGCACATAGCTTGTGGAAGAACATGCTCAACTCTGCCATCACTTGCCAGATGTGATTAGGGAAATAGCCATGAACCATCACCGGAAGAAGGTGCTCAATCCATATGTGGTAATCATGACTCTTGAGCCCTGTGTTTCGCATGGTACTTAAGTTCACACCCCTCCTCCAATTCGCTGCATACCCGTTAGGGAACATCAACAATTGGAACCATTGAAGAACTTCTTTCTTTTGGGCCCTCGTTAGGACGAAGTCGGCCTTAGGCTTCTTCCATGACTTCCCACGTAAGGGAGGCAACATGTTTAGCTTTGGTCTATCGCACAGCGTTGCTTGATCCAATCTAGCCTTGACATTGTCCTTTGACTTTTCCCAGTCCATGATTGTGTGAAGGACCGCCTCGGCGAAATTCTTTTCAGTGTGCATTACATCAATGTTATGTGGAAGAAGGAGGTCCTTAAAGTAAGGAAGCTTCCACAAGCACGACTTGTGTGTCCAGGCATGCTCTTTTCCGTATCCCATGAAGCCCCCCTTTTCATTGTCGACCACAAGACCATCTAACATCTCAAGAACCTGGGCACCTGTCATCATTTCCAGTGCAGAGTCTTCCACTGTGACACCTTTTCGAAAGTTCTTCTTTGTCTCTCCTGAATGGGTGGTCAAGAGGGAGGAATTATCGATGTTTGTCAAACGAAGAAAACTTGCCCCCCTTCTCCAACCGAAAGAACTCCACAGCTGACTTGCATATCGGGCATGGCATCTTCATGTGAACACACCAGCCACAAAATAACCCATAAGCCAGGAAGTCATGCATGGAATAATGGTACCAAATATGCATTCTGAAGTTTGTCTTTGTGAATCGGTCGTATGTCACTACCCCTTCGTCCCATGCATGGACCAAATCGTCTATCAAAGGCTCCATGTACACACTCATATTAGCCCTCGGGTGTCCTGGAATTATAAGTGACAAGAAAATATTTTACCATTGAAAGGCGACGCTAGGTGGGAGGTTGAGAGGGATGACGAATACGGGCCAACATGTGTATGGTGAAGAACCCAATCCATAAGGATTGAACCCATCAGTTGCCAGTGCAATGCATACATTACGAGCCTCGTCAGCTTTGTCGGTATGCTTCCGATCGAAGCTTTTCCATGATTCACCATCGGACGGATGTATCATCTTGTCAGTGTATCGGCGTCCAATTTTGTGCCACATCATCTGTTTTGCGGATTCCTCGCTCATGAAAAGCCGTTGGATCCTCGGTATGAAAGGAAGGTACCTCAGGATCTTTGCGCCGACTTTTGTTTGCGTCTTCCGACCATCACCAGATTCTAACTCAATGTACCTAGATGCCTTACACTTCGGACAGTACTTATCGTCAGCATGTTCTCCCCTGAATAAGATGCATCCGTTCGGACAAGCATGTATCTGCTCATACGACATCTTGAGTGCATGAAGGATTTTATTTGACTCATACGTGTTCTTTGGCAGAACATGATCATCCGGAAGTAGGGTGCCAACTACTATCAACAGTTGATCAAAGGATTCTCTACTCTAGCTAAACTGGGACTTCACAGCCATTAGACGTGCAATGGCATCCAGTTTAGAAACATTGGTGCGCCCGTGAAGGGGTTGTTGTGCCGCATCCAACATGGCGTAAAATGCCTTTGCAGTTTGCTCTGGCTCTTGCTCTGCACTTCCTTCATCAAAAGCCATGTCATGGTCATTTAACATTTCTGCCACCTCGGCTTCAGAATCAAACTCCTCGATCCGTTGTCTCACAACCTCTTCTCTCGCACGATGGCGTTCACCATGCATGGTCCACCGGGTATAGTTCTCTACAAATCCATTGTTGACAAGATCTTTAGTCATCTCCTCATATGTTTTCATTGCCTTGTTCTTACACTTCCTACAGGGACACCAGGCATGTCACCGTTCGTTTGCAAATGCCTTCATCATGAAATCATTGGCCTTCTCAATCCATTCATTTGTGTATTGACCCCTCTTCTGATAGCCCATGTACATCCACTGACGGTCATCCATCCTAACATATAGACGATATTGCAGTTTAGAGCAATAGAGTAGTAGTGCTAGAGAAAAACCATATGAGATGATAAAGAGACATTCATGTTCTTGGTCGATTCACATAGAAGATGTTTGCTAGATTGGATGATGAGATTTTACCTAAGGTTGAAAGGCCTCTATGTCACTTGTAGATGGAGGAATACATGGAACCAATTTTTTTGTAGCCACAAACATCACTAGCAAGATTTATCAAAGATTGAGGTAGAGCATCAGCAGGTTTTGTAGCGTGTCTCAACCATATACCCGAGCACCAGCACGCGCCTAGCAGCACAACCATGTGGCTAGCACATAAAGGGGCGCTAGGTTCTGTCACAGCACTATAGGTCACATGGCATGACACTACCACAAACAAATCACCGATGACAAGCCCTAGTTACTAATGAATAGATTGTTCAAAGATTTTGGACAACAAGAGTGATATATTTAGCAAGTGGAATACATGTTGATGAGATAGGTACATACTTGTTGATAGCATGAGAAACTTGGACTGGATCATGTGGAAAAAAAATTAACAAAAGATTGGATAATTTCCATATATTTTGGACAGAAAGGCAACCAATATATAAACATGTATGCTTATGAAAATTATTATCACAACACATATACATATGCAGCAACATGAGGATGACTAAAATACTGTAATCCTAACTATACGTTGTTCTCACATTCGTCATTTACCAATAATTTCAACAAGCTCACTACCAAAATAAAACTCTTTTTAATTAAAGCAAAAAGGCATAAAGTTTGAATCAAGGAAAACAACAATATATATGGCCATTGTTTTGTTAGAAATTTCAGTATGAGAGACTACTTTATTTTCTTATCTTGACTTAGATGTGATATTGTAAAATTAAAACATAAGTATAACATATAACATAAAGAAATTGTGCTTGCTAAAATTTCCAAACCACAACCATCCATATACAATCCATGAGCCATACCACAAGAATCTAAATCTTTATAGAAACATAGGGCTAACAATATAGAGAACGCTCATCCTTACTTACGTCTAGTCATTTTCTCATCTTTCACAACTAAAGTCATCAACTCTAAACATGAAAGTCATCAACTCATTTTAATATTTGAGCTGAACAAACAATGATGCTACATGAAACTTCATGTATTGTCACAACCAAACTCATGAAAGAGTGTATGCATGAAGTTCCAGTGGCTTAGGGCATTTACCAGTGGCGGCGGCGGTGGAGGACCGCCCGGTGGCAGCGGTGGTGGAGGGGAGGAGGCGGCCACAGCGGCGGCAGTCCCACGGTGGCGGCGGGTGACCGCCCTCCCCCGGTGGCGGTGGCTGTGGGGGACCGCCCGGGGGCGGCGGTGGTGGAGGGGAGGAGGCGGCCGCGGCGGTGGGGAGGCGCCGATGACAGCGAGGAGGCGCTGGCGACGGCGTGGAGGGGAGGAGGCGGCCGCGGCGGTGGGGAGGCGCCGGCGACGGCGGGGAGGCACCGGCGACGGTGTGGAGCGCGCGGGCGCGGGCGCGGGTGCGGGTGCAAGTGCGGGGGACGGCGGGGAGGCGCCGGTGATGGCGGGGAGGCGCCGGCGCGGGGGACGGCGGCGGTGCGGCGGGGATGCGCGGGCGTGTGCGGTGTGTGTGTGTGTCTGTGCACGATTTGAGGGAGAAACGGCTAAGTGTTGAATGCTTCTATTTACCGAGTGCCTAGATGTACGGCACTCGGTAAACTCAAGCACCGCAGCCCAATGACATGTGGGCCTGGTACATGTTTACCGAGTGCCCAAATCTACGGCACTCGGTAAACAGAAGCACCGCAGCCCAATGACATGTGGGCTTGGTACATATTTACCGAGTGCCCAGATCTACGGCACTCGGTAAATAGAAGCACCGCAGCCCAATGACATGTGGGCCTGGTACATGTTTACCGAGTGCCCAGATCTACGGCACTCGATAAACAGAAGCATGGCAGCCCACTGTGGCTGACAGGTGGGCCGTGGCTAACCTTTACCGAGTGTTTGAGGTCACACTCGGTAAAAGTATCCATTATTTCATGCAAAACAAAAAAGAAAAAATGCCAATTTAATCCTAAAATTCACCAAACTTTCACATGAACTATTTCATGTCATCTATTTACTATCTAAAAAATTCCAAGTTCAAATCATAATGTTGAATTTCACTCTTAATAGAAATCATACTCGTCATTGTGAATGTTTAGCGTCTCTTTGGGAGATGTACCGGTTCGGCAGCGGCGAATGTAAAAATACTTCCGAAACGTTATGAAAATTTTTCTATAACATAGATGTATGCTTCAATGTTAATTCTTCCAATCTCATGATTTATCGAGTTCGATTTTAATTATTACAATTAAATTTACACGATATGTACCTAATTTTCATAAAGAATGAAAATTTTGTGAAATATAGTAAATAAATCGAAATAAACACCATATTTTGGAATGGAGTACTAAATATCATATGTGGATAGAGGAAAAAGAATGAAGGGAAAAACAAGAAATTTGGTTGAATTTTACCGAGTGTTGCGCCAATACACTCGATAAAAGATAGTGTTTACCGAGTGTTGTGCACTTACACTCGGTAAAACTTTATTATTACCGAGTGCAAATACTTCTACCGAGTGTGACACTCGGTAAACATTTTCGGTCTTTTTTATTTGCTATGAGCGCTTGATGGGCGGAGCTGTTGTTACCGTGATGTTTGCCGAGTGTATGCTCATAACACTCGGTAAACATGTCATGCCATGATGCCGTTTGGCGCACGGTTGCTATCCTAGGTGACGTGGCACCTCAATACCGAGTGGTTGTTTTTACCGAGTGCGCCCCTTCGGTAAACTTGTAGTTTTACCGAGTGTCTGAAGTTACCGAGTGTGCTGACTTGGTAAAGCGGTCGACTACCGGGTGTTTATGTTTTCCGAGTGTTGGCACTCGGTAAGTACTGTTTTCCGAGTGCCCCGACTTTTGAGACTCGATAATTGTCGGGGCACTCGGTAACTACACAGTCTCCGGTAGTGTAGACTCTTTTAATTCACTGTCACTGATGAACGACAACACTGACCAAAACAAAGGAGCAGTGCTGAAAATAAATGTATAGAAACGAAACACAAATTGCTGCCAAATTCAAATTTTGGGTACATTTAGCCCTAGTCTAAGGACTAATGACTCTAACGACGACGACTTCTGATACTCCACCCTAACCTTGAGACTCTTACCATCCACACACAATTGAAAATCAAATAAACCAAATCATAAGATAGATTTTATTTCATGCATGCCCCCGAACAGGTAGGCGTGCATTCTTGTGCCCTTTAGGGCTAGTTTGGATTATTGATCATTCCCCATGGGATTGGAGGGAACTGAGAACAAAATCTGTTCATCCCCCTTCAATCCCCATGGTGAATCCAAAGTTCCGAACTAGCCCTTACATGGGCTTGGGCTTGATGAAGCTCTCAAGGCCGTGCTCCCAGAGCAGACGGTCGACATCCTCATCAGTGGCCTGGCGTCCACTGCCGTCGTCCAAGATGGCGTCCGCCACCTCAAGCAGATAGCTTCCATCTCGGGGGAAGCCGTCCTCGTCATCCTCAACACCCACACCAGCGGAGGGGGCAAGAGGATCCCCCACTGCCGCATGCAGGGTATGCGGCACCGGCACGTCACCTGCCATTGGGGGCGCCATCGCAAACGGTGGCACCATGAGTGGCTCCTGCAACGGCGCCATCAGGGGTTCCTGCGGTGGGACCAGCAGCAGCTCGGGATCCAGCGGCGGCGGCGGCAGCACAAACAGCGGCGAGTTCGCCACCATCGGCGGCGCCAGAGCAAGTGGCGCCACCATCAGTGGCTCCTCCTGCGACGACACAAGCATCGCCGTCGCAGCTTCTTCGGGTGCGAGCGGCGGCGGAACGGCCTCCAATGCGGCCGAGGTGAGCGAGTTCACGCGCTCGTAGATGGAGCTCCTGAGCAAGTTTACCGCCGACCTGACGGCGGCGGCGAGCTCGGGGGCCAGGTCGTCGAGGTTGCTGCGGCGGCCGAGGCTGATGTCGTTGAGAATGAGGTTGACCTCGAGCTGGCGGGCGGTCGCCTTGTAGCTCTCGAACCTTTTCCCCATCTTCTTCAAGGTCTGGCGCAGGAAGCCCTCGTTATCCAGCCTGTGCGTCTCCTTGGAGGCCTCAGGCAGCTCTAGATACCTCCGCATGATGCCCTTGGCCTCGTCAAGATCTTCCGGCCAGAACGCCGGCTCGGCGTTACCGGGGCCGTACACCACCATGGCCACAGGGATTTGGCAGATGATGGAGAGCTCCTTGGCCTTCTCCAGCAGCGTGGCGCGGCGCATCCGGAAAGTCGCGTCCCGCGCGGCGTCCTGGACGATCCATCGGATCTTGAGCTTCCCGTGATTACGAGGCATGGCGCTAGCTAGGCCAGGATCGGAACCCCTGGCCGGCAGACGGGATGCAAGAAAGGAAATTTGTTGGCTGCTGATGCTGGTATTGGTGGTTGGTGAGAGTGACGGGAGAGGGGGGCTCCTTTTGTAGCTGATCTAGCAGAGAGAAAAATGGAATGGAGTTAATTGCCTCCAAAAAATGGTGTAGGAAGCTATGGTACAGGCTATCAGATACTGACTGGATAATTAATTATGTGAATCAAAAAAAGATTTTTGTATTTATCGCTGGATATAGCTAGATACCTTTATTTATTATTATTACGTCTTGTACATGGACAACTCATGGTAAAAAAAAATATTGTTCAATTCCATGCATGAAGGTGCAAAAAGGAAAAAAAAAAGTTTGCCAATAGAGAAATACTAACTCTCGCTGTAGACACCATATATACGTCATTGTCGCCGTGTGTAAGATCTGTAGAGACTATACTACCACTCATCCGTATATAGAAAACCCCTACTATAGAAATAGCCAGTACAACCTGCCTAGCAGTGTCACATCTAGCCGTTCACGGCAGGGAAGAAGCAACATTGCTGGTTGAGCCGACTTTGGATCGAGAAAGTTTGGTTTAGAGAATTAAACCATTTTTTTTTAGAAAGGACGGCAAAAGCTTTGCCGTGATTTCTATTACATGAAGAAAGAAAAAAAGGCAAATGCCCGCCCAGTTTTTTGAGCAGAAACTGGGCCAAAAAAACCATACAAATCAGGAGAGTGCACCACTCATCCTAGCAACTTTGGTACAACAACTGAACAACTATCACAACTCACCCCACTACTTCATCCAACTTGATATGTTATGAGTTTATTTCTCAAATTTAATGGAATGATTTTACTTTTTTCCTAATAGTACTAATTATAAGCCTATGAGGAAAGATGTGGCAATGCATTAACTCATTATATTCCACCAACCAAACAAAACATTAAGAAATGGTGTGAACAAACACCCATAAACTATTGGCAAGGCCACAGACCACCAGTTCATAACAGGTTTATGGCTTCACATAATTTTGTTATTGGTTTGAGCCATGAATCGGTGGTGATATATATGAACATCGTCATAGCCAGCATTATGGTAGTGTCATGCCTCCCCCCCCCCCCCCCCCCCACGCGCCAATTTACATCGATTAGCACACTTGTCCTTTTGTTATATATCTTGGTGTTTTTTCCATATTAGATAACGAGGCTACAACTAAATCTAGCGTAAGTGGTTAACTTTAACATTAAAATGCTCAAGTATCCTTTCGTTCCACAAAAAAAAGTTCTATATTTGAACCAAATCAAATTTTCTCAAATTTGACTAAGTTCATCGAAAATAAATCAATGATTATGTCTCTAAATAGGTTTACTAGAAAAATATATTCCATGATTCATCTTATACATATTAGTACTTTGTGTCTGGATTTACTCAAAAAGTGAGAATTATTGTATTTTCTGGAATAGAGAGAGTATATATGGTCCATTATTGTTTATTTATAAATATATTCCATGATTCATCTTATACATATTACTACTTTTCTGGAACAAAGAGTTATAAATATATGGTCCATTATTTGTGTATGAATTTACTCAAAAAGTGAGAATTATTGCATTTTCTGGAACAAAGAGAGTATATATGGTCCAATATTGTTTATTAATAAAAAATTATTGCATATTATTGTTTTGAAAATAGTTTGCACAAGAATTCAAGCTTGAAGAAAATCAAGCATGATAATGGACATGGAATCTGCTTGTGTTGGATATATAGTTACACGCTCTACAAAAGTAATATATGTAATAATGTTCAGGTAACATAATTGTGGTTGATTGAACTATATGTGATCTAAACCTAGATGTTGAATGATTTGGAGGCAGTAAATATGTTGCCTTAAAGTTCATGCTTTCTTAATTACAAAGGAATTATTGACACACATCGCCTCTCAAGTCTATCTCTATCTCTATCTCTATCTCTATCTCTATCTCTATCTCTATCTCTATCTCTATCTCTATCTCTATCTCTATCTCTATCAATACCTATATCCATATAAACTAAAAAGAACTAGTGGGTTTTGCCAACCTTCTTTTCAACCCAAACTTAAGTTGTTGGTTCTCCTAGCTTGCTTGATAATAATTTGATTCAATAAAAATTCAATAGTATTTTTTATTACTCAATATTCATGGAAGACCTTGAAACCTATATGGACTCATTTTGAACTGGTCCAGGAGATCAAGGTGGTGTGTCTCTAGGATGATCCAGCTAGTGTAAAGACATGGCTTGCATACATAGCTTCTCTTTATTCCGAATGTGTTATTGGCTTGTTTTAGATCTATATATATATAATGGACATAATGCTCAGGTTTTAGAAAGCTTCACAACAGATGTTATTTAGTGTTTCTGCATTATAATATCCCTTTTATTAAGTTACATGTGTCAATTTTTGTGATGTTATGATTTTTTTTTTTTGAACTAGGATGACCCTATTTTCATAAACAGTGGAAATCATGTACAATGATAGGCTAGGTACAAAAAGTTCACTGCAAATAAAAGATCACATGCCTTTTAGGTAACCGACCTGCCTATTACACACAGCCTACACCAAGACATCCCCCCACGAACGATGGAGACCAATAAAGTTATCATCACTAAAATTTCATTTGCAAGAGTTTAGAACAACAACAACAATAAAAACCTATTACACAAATCATATTTTCTCCAGATGTGTGCCTTCCTTCTCTTTAGTTGTTAGCTCCTCATCAATGGCAGTGATCTTCAAGTGGGAGTGTTGTAGCGATGCAATCATATCATCATCCGTAGGGCAATGCACAGTAGCACATTAGCTTCATTGACCTCCTTCTGAAGACTTGGCTTGACGACACCTGCCCAAAAGTTAAGAAACGAGAGGATCCTCTTGTAATCACTTCACATGGATGCTTAATGATCTTTTTGTCAAAATAGGCTATGCTTCGACACTTCCAAATTGCTCAACTGGTATGAGTAAAACATCCATCCATTTATCAGCTAGAAGCCACTTGTGTAGCCAATGCCAAGTCTAGCAAGCAATTGTCCCACAAATTACTCTAGTAACTTTTGCACACAAAATAAATGATTCTGGTTTCATCACAAGAAGAAAAGTAATAGGTGGGACTACCCTACTAATGTATCATTAACAAAGTATCCTTAGTCAGAATGGATCCATTTTCTAAGAGGCACAAGAGAAACTTAATTTTTGGGGGAATTTTGGCTTTCCAAATATGGACAAAGGACAAGCTCGAGTTAGCTTCACATAGTTGCTCATATACAGATTTTTACAAAGAATATCCTAGACTTAGACCATTTCCATCAAATGAATCCATCTGATCATCGATGTTGAGTCCAAGGACATAGTCATGTATACCCTTCCATTATTCCATTAGAATACTAGGAAGCCATCTCTAGAAGTTTAGCTGGCAACGTCTAGCCTCACAGATAGGCACATTTATAAACTTGGCATTACACAATTCAAAAAGGACAGGGAACTTGTTACAAAGAGGGATTTCCCACCCACCAAGTATCTAACTAGAAAATGGTATCATTTCCACTATTAATCTTGATTGTAGTTTTCTACCCATACGATAAATGTGTCTTGCTTTAAGTCAGAACATCTCGAATAATCATCTTTTGGGGGGCTTTACATGACTAATACAATGGTCTTTGGCCTCTCATATACATAATTTATCTTAACCAATTCATGCCTGATTCTTTTCTCTTGTTCTAGCTTCCACCACCCTTTACAAAGGAGGTTTATGTTCATTTTCCTAATATTTTCAATGCTCAAGACTCGATCTCCCTTTTTACTTCTACAAATCTTTGTCAATTTGACCATGCTTAATTTTTTCTTGGTACTCCCTCCTTGCCAAAAGGAGTGTCTCTGTTTGTCCAATTTCTCAATAATACTCAATAGTAGTCTGAGCTATTAAAAACATGTCATTTGATATATTGGAGATTTTTTTAAAACTAAAGGGTATCATCACACTCCTAGCAATGAACAGACAACTGCCTCGACAAATGTCTAATTCCTTGGCCATTTTTCATAGATAGGCAGCCAATCAGTAATGTGAAGTTTGCTAGGACTCACAGGCACCCCAAGGTACTTAATTGGAAATTCACCAGATTGGCAGTTAAAAGCTCAGCATAGATCAACAAGTTATCATGAGCATCATTGATCACTAAGACTTCACTTTTTTAGAGGTTTAACTTTAGCCTAGAAAACATATCATAGAAATATAACAGAAACTTAATATTCCTTGCCGTCCATAAGTTGTCTTTAATGCATAGAATGGTATTAGCTTCATAATACACAATAGCAGCACTCCCTTCTATCAAATTACTTTTATTTTTATTTGTACTTTATCTTGTGCTAATAAGATCACATTTGTTACTTTTAATTAAAGAAAATTTTGCTATATATGTCGGTCCAAATTCAATATTGTCCCTTAAAATTCATTTCAAACATCAACCGATTATTCCTATTGATTCTTCTGTCACTTTGATCATGTTAATACTTGATACAAATTTTAATCACTTCTATGCAATCCCTATGATACCACATATATGTTAGATTATCTTTAATTATATTGTGCTGAGATAAAATTCTTCTATGCACACTTGAAACAAGAGTATATGTTAATACAACCTCCAAACAATACTAGATGTTCTCTCTTTTCCTCTTTACTCTTTCCCTGTTTGATTATCTAACTTTAGTTTTGTATGATTTCGGTTTCTAAAATTGAAGCAATTTGTATCATGTGTAATACAGATCAACACACTCGTTACTTATTCCATTTTGCTAAAGGACTATGGATTTATTAAGAACAAAAAAGTCTTAGGCGTGTTTCAAAGAGCTAGAGATATTTTTGTTTCCAAATTTATATCATGCACCAAGCTTTTATTGTTTTAGTTGAATGTGTACAACCACATGTATAGCAATATCTGAATTATATTTTCCCTTAACCTTCATAAATAACTTTGCTTTTTCACTGCATCTTTTTATTGTGCGAATAAAACCATGGTGTAGCAAAGGAGCGAAATTCATAGCACACAAAAAGTATAGTTGTGAAGATGCAATGTTATATGACATGTAGTACATGATGCTTACCAGTCCTATGAGTCATGTGATGTGTATAGGCGCGGGGATAGAAATAAGTTTTCATTGTATCTTTAGTGATGTATCTACACATTCGGCTCATACAACATAAAGAGTTTATAATAATGGAGATTGTTAAAATATATAAGGTTCTTAGATAAAATAATTCATCCTGATAGTACAGTAAATCCAAAAGGTTTACTCAAAAAAATGTTTTTGTGATTTTCTCAACACCCTTTTGAGTTTCCAACATTTACATGAAATAGAAAGAAAAAAACTTTCTACTGTCATATGGTTTGATTTGGTTGATGCTTTAATTCTATTCTATTCAGCGAGTTCTCTACTACTCAGTAGAATAAGTTTTGCAAAACTATACCTATATTGTGCCACTGTAACAAGGAACCGCATTGTTTTGACCATTTCACAAACTACAACTTCAACAAAAGAAAGCTTTGTGATATGTATAGGGACAGACTATTTTCTATTTGTACGATAGGTAGTCCCTACAATATTTTTTAAAATATTATGATTCCTTGTCACTAGGGGGGCGAATTAAAAGTTGTTGTGATTTTGTGAAATGGTCACTAGAAGTTATAGTTTCTTGTGACTATGTCACAAGTATTTGTAATTTTGCAAACTTAAATCTATTAAATATTCATGAAATTGTGGATCCATACCTATGTCATTCCATGTCGGTTAAAACTATTGTATCCTTTCAAGAGTTACTTTGACAAAAGCTCCACACATATGTCATTCCATGTCGGTTAAAACTATTGTATCCTTTCAAGAGTTACTTTGTCTTTTTAATTTTCTTATGCTTGCATGGGTTTATTGTGTGTCCATATAGAATAATGAGCTAATTTAGCATATTTTGATTTGTCTTTTTTCCTTGCGCACTAACATGATCAGGGACATCTATCTGTGCAAGTGTAGACAATAAAATTGCTATACATAAATTTCTCGACCTACATGAGAAGGTCTTCTTAATGTAATACCCGGGGCTATCTTAAACAAACCCCCCCCCCCCCCAGGTAGAGTTTTTTTAGATTAGTTGACTTTGTATAACCACATATATATCCAGCATGTTCTATTAAATGTCTCTTGGCTTTTATAAATATCTCCTTTTTTTCTTCTTCTGTTTTACTCCACATCTTTTATGAAATGTTATTGTGTTATTAAGTATTGTAGGTGAATGAAGCTTTATTAAAACAAAGCTCCTAACTCTATAACAAGACCGTACACACAACCCTTAAAATGAAATACAAAAAAAAAAGAAGAAAACGATCTAACAACGTAGAATCTCAGACTCAAGAGATATAACTCGAAACCACCTATCAACTTACATTCCAATTATAGAGAAAAACCTTGACGTTGTTTCTTCTATTCTCTTGCACTACGAAGAGAGATTGCCAAAGCCCATAAAATTCAATCATCCTCCTACAAAAGAAGGTGTCTAATAGTGCATCTAAAACATCTCATATTCTTAAGTCCACATGTCCTTTGCCAAGGATGCACCAAGAAGCCAAAAGCACTTGCAAACACCAAACGACTATGGAGGCGCATTGTTGCTTTGATGTGTAGAAAGCCTATATAACTTCTTTTATTTTTGGGTATCGATTCATGCATTTATACTCATCGCATAAAACATAAAAAGATACTATCATTGGATATGGTTAAATTATCATTCATAACTTTCTCAGGTTCAACAAAAAGTATTTTATAGTGAACTTTTTAAATAGCCAATTTTTCAAAGTTACATGAAACACAAAATTTTGAATAGGCTCCACAGAGCGAAAAACATTTTATTGGAACAATTTTGTGCAAACAACCCTTTTCTTATCCAATAGGTTGTACTAGAACAAACGCACAAACCACCCAATCCCTCCCCCCCCCCCCCCCCCCCCCCACCTACACCTTTTAAAGCATATATGTTTAGAAAAAATTATAGTAAAAGAAATTTCATTAGAAAACAAAAAGGAAACAAAAAATATACTACGTATTATACAAGAACTTTATTTAAAACATAGTTGAAAGAATATACTTCATCTTTTCTAAATTACAGCTTACTTTGACCTTATCCAATATAGTTCTAAGTGAAACTTGTCTAACTTTAATCAAGTTTTTTTAAAAAAAACTACTTACTAACGAGTCCATCCCAAAATTTACGATTCGCATCACTGAAAAATTACCACGCCTAAATTAACTAGGCCGTAGGGGATAATAAACAAATAAAATGGCTCATGGTGAAATTTTGCCTAATATTAGGTGCAGGCCCATCCAAGCGCTTGGGCTAATCTCTCGCCAACGCCGGCCTCTAGCCTTGCCACCTCGTGGGCGTTGGGCCGCCCCCTCAGGTCTCCTTGTCTCGGTCGTTCAAGGCTGGCGAGCCACGCCATGTCCTCTCCCTCCGTCCCTAAGCACCAACTTTGTGGGATTATTGACATAGTATAAAGTTGTCAAAATCATAGATTCTAAATTAGGTCAAAAATTTTGGTAGGATCGCAATAATAATCGTAAAAATCGTAGAAATGTATGCTCTACTAACTAAGATCGTAGAACGTTAAGATCGTAACCAAGATGTGTAAAATTTATTTGGCAAAATTGTACGTAGATTTTAACTAGTATGCCTGAACTACTGTCAATACCGCCGGCCCCGGTAGACGATACAGACAGTCGAGGACGGAGCTAGCTGGTAGCAGCCCACGAGCCCTTGTCGACGCAGCACATGCAGGGCGGCCGTTGACCTTGCCCAAATTTCAAGGATGAGATCAGCACTCCATGTCGCAGGTGAATTAACAAGATCAAGTCAACTGTGAGTCTGGAGACAGATGAGCCATATCGCCGCCAGCCACCTCAATTCCGCCATTCCCAACGGCCAGGAGGATGCGTCCATGCACATGGCCGCCATGTGAATGTGTTGTCGACTAGCATGCACAGTAATGGAGGAGTATATATATGTGCACGGCCTCCACGGCTTGCATGCATAGCAATAGCTAACTAGCAATGGCACGCCTGTTGTTCCTTCGCCCCGTCCTGCTGGCCGCCGCCGCCTGCTTGTCGGTCTGGATGATCTCCGACGCCGGCGTGGCGGAGGCGGGCTTCGGCTACCACGGCGACGACGACAACGACAACGACTGCAAGAGCCGCGTGGCGTCGATCGTGACGGAGAAGCTATACGGCGACATGTTCAAGCACAAGGACGACGCCGCGTGCCCGGCGCACGGCTTCTACAACTACACCTCACCTCCTTCCTGCGCACCGCGGCGCGGTTCCCGGAGTTCGGCGGCGACGGCGACGCCGCCACACGGAAGCGGGAGGTGGCGGCGTTCCTGGCGCAGATCTCGCACGAGACGACGGGCGGGTGGGCGACGGCGCCCGACGGGCCCTACGCGTGGGGGCTCTGCTTCAAGGAGGAGATCAGCCCGCCCAGCAACTACTGCGACGCCAGCAGCACGCGGTGGCCGTGCGTCCCCGGCAAGTCGTACCACGGCCGGGGCCCCATCCAGCTGTCGTGGAACTTCAACTACGGGCCGGCGGGGCAGGCGCTGGGCTTCGACGGGCTGGGCAACCCGGAGGTGGTGGCCGCCGATCCGGAGGTGGCGTTCAAGACGGCGCTGTGGTTCTGGATGACGCCCCGGGCGCCCAAGCCGTCGTGCCACGATGTGATGGTGGGGCGGTACCGGCCTACCGACGCCGATGTCGCCGCCAACCGGGTGGCGGGGTTCGGGCTCACCACCAACATCATCAACGGCGGCATCGAGTGCGGTAAGACCGGCGTCCCGCAGGTGGACGACCGGATCGGCTTCTTCCGGAGGTACTGCGAGTTGCTCGGCGTCGACGTTGGGCCCAGCTTGGACTGCGCTCAGCAGCAGCCTTACTCTTCTTAATTATTAGTCGATCGACGATCGATCGCCTTCCTCCTCCTGCTGCTGCTGCTGTTTATCTTTAATTTCGATTCCATTGGTGTACTCACTGATGAGTTTATCTTTGCCAACGTACGTTCAATAATGATGTGATGGGGTTGCTTACAAGTTACTTACAAATCAGGCGGAATGCACGGTTGAATCCTAACGGGTTGCAAGAGTGTACTGTGAAAAGTACGATGAGTGCGCGCTAGCTCAGGAGCAGAACAGATTGATTACATGGACGTAGGGCGTATTTGGATGCTGCCTCACCTGGGAGCAGAACTGTGGTGAATTTTTTTATGATGCGCTAACTATTGTAGGCTTGAAGTGTAGTAAAAATTTCATACTCATTGATTATATATAAGTTAGCCCACCATAAAAAAATTCACCATAATTATACCATAGAATCTGCAGCTATGAATTAATTACAGAAAAGCATAGATCTAAAGCTACAGCAAAACATTTGTACTAAAGCATACCATATTATATGTTCACTGTGTAGATCTAATCATTTGGAGTCCAACAAAATTGAATTTTCTATTTTATGATTTTTCTATGATTTACTATAATTTTTCAAAGATTCAACCGAAATAAATAAAAAAGAAAAAAGACAAAACTGTTTTTGAAAACCGCTTATAACCGATTAGGGAGGTAAAATGAATGGTTTTAAAAGTTCAGGGACTTTTTCAAAAAAACAAATAGTTGGATCAGGCATAGGTCACAGTCTCAGGGACTCACGGTAGCCCAACAGTCCATCAGAAGTACGTGCGCCCCACTGTCTGTCACCTGAACAGAACTTGATCCCTGCTCACTGTCGCACTCTCGATTTTTTTTGTTCCAGCCGCTACAATTTAATTAATTTCACCTTCAGTGAACAAATGTCACTGCTTGTCTATTTCCTGGTATTAGGGCCGTCGCCAGAAATTTGAGGCCCCGGAGCGAAATGACAGTTGGGGCTTAAACTTTACAGTATTCAAATATATACTGTAAACAACAATACAATTAATTATAGAGCTAGCTTCAATATGTAATTAAAGGCTTTGTTTACTAGGATGGATATTCTGATAAAATCACTGGCCTTCTCAGTTTGTCCAAATCAAGACCACGTTGCACTACAGGAAACCGGGACTTTGCCCAGTGCTCAAATCTTTGCCGAGTGCCAAATATCGGGCACTCGGCAAAGGCCACCTTTGCCGAGTGCCGCACTCGGCGAAACTTGGCACTCGACAAATAGGGCTTTGCCGAGTGTCTGGCACTCGGCAAAATAAGGCACTCGGCAAAGCCAAACTTTGCCCAGTGCCAGACACTCGGCAAAGTTGGGCACTCGGCAAAGCGGCGCCCGGGGATAACGGTACCCAACGCCGTCCTCTTTGCCGAGTGCCTTCTGTTTGGCACTCGGCAAAATATTGGCTTTGCCGAGTGCCTAGGGTTAGCACTCGGCAAAATATTCACTTTGCCGAGTGCCAAACCTTGGCACTCGGCAAAATAAAATTTTTTTTGTTTTTTGCCACCAACTTTTTTTCTTAGATTTGTATTTATACCATGAACAACATGTTCAAATTTGGCACAATTTCATTGCTGTTTGCTATATTTCTTCACTTTATTTCGTTTTCTTGCAATTTTTCGAAAAATGTAGGTTTGAACTGTAGGTGCATCGAATAATAGTTTTGATCCATTCCAAAAATGTTATTCTTGTTTGTTAGTGTCACTTTATGCTAAATCTAGGAACTGTCTCCAAATTTCGATCAACGTGCTCACGGGGCAACGTCGTGAACTTGCGTGCGAGTGGTTATTTAATTCTATAAAATTCAAACGAATCCCGAAAATCATGAAACTTGGCGAGATGTCGTGATATCACATGCATATGCGGTGGTAAAAATTTGAAAACGTTTGGAGGACGTCATCACGTATGGTGTTCACAAACCAGGACATCATCACATGTGATATCAGTATTTTAGTGTTTTTAATGGATTAGAAAATCTTTCTTTTGATGTCTTGCTAATTCAATGTTTTGACAGGAGCGTCCGGTGTAATTTCATCGATTTTTAGATTTTGATCGTATATAAGAGATCCTATTTTATCTGGGTTGCTAACTCAATGGTAGAGTACTCGGCTTTTAAGTGCGGCTATGATCTTTTACACATTTGGATGAAGCAACAAATTCGTCCAGACTCTTGGTAGAGTCTAGAAGACCACGACTGATCCTCAAAGGTAATGAGATATCACATGTGATGATGTCCTGGTTTGTGAACACCATACGTGATGACGTCTTCCAAACGTTTTCAAATTTTTACCACCGCATATGCATGTGATATCATGACATCTCGCCAAGTTTCATGATTTTCGGGATTCGTTTGAATTTTATAGAATTAAATAACCACTCGCACACAAGTTCGCGATGTTGCCCTGTGAGCACGTTGATCGAAATTTGGAGACAGTTCCTAGATTTAGCATAAAGTGACACTAACAAACAAGAACATTTTTGGAATGGATCAAAACTATTATTCGATGCACCTGCAGTTCAAACCTACATTTTCCAGAAAATTGCAAGAAAACGAAATAAAGTGGAGAAATATAGCAAACAGCAATGAAATTGTGCCAAATTTGAACATGTTGTTCATGGTACAAATACAAATCTAAGAAAAAAAGTTGGTGGCAAAATAAAAAAAATTATTTTGCCGAGTGCCAAGGTTTGGCACTCGGCAAAGTGAATATTTTGCCGAGTGCTAGCCCTAGGCACTCGGCAAAGCCAGGACAGGATTTTTTTTTTAATTTTTTATTTCGCCGAGTGCCAGATCGGGGGCACTCGGTAAAATACTTTCTTTGCCGAGTGCCCCGGATCTAGCACTCGGCAAAGAGGTTTGAAATATAAAAAAACCGGACACACGCACACACACCACGCACACACCACACACACACGCGCGCGCGCCCGCCCCGCCGCCGCCGGCTCCCCGGCCCGCGCGCCCGTAGTAGGAAGGAGGAGGTAGGAGGAAGAGGAGGAAGGAAAGGAGGAAGAAGAAGAAGGGGAGGAGGAAGAAGAAGAAAGAGAAGGGGGGAGGAGGAGGAGGAGAGGAAGGAGAAGGGAGGAGAAGGAGGCAAGGGAGAAGAGAGGAGGAGGGGAGGAGAGAAGGAGAAGGGGAGAAGAGGAGAAGAGGAGAAGAGAGGAGAAGAAAGGTGCCGCCTCGGTTCGTCGACCCTCACGCCGTAGCGGTCGTCCCCGTTGTCGTTGCCAGCCCTCGGTCTTCGCATTCTCGCTGGCAAGGTATGCCCTAATGTTAGTATTAGTTAGTAAGTAGTAGTGTTAGTATTAGTTATTAATTAGTAGTGTTAGTATTAGTTAGTAAGTCGTAGTGACAGTAGTAGTTGTAGTTGTTGTTCATAGTTTTAGTGTTAGTAGTAGTTATTGTTGTATGTATGTGGTTGATGGCCTTCGTGCCTATGTTTGGTATACATGTGGTTGTTGGCCTTCGTGCCAATGTTTTCTGTAGGTTTTGGGAACCTCTCCGTGCAGGGGAGGTGCTGCCGAAATTTTCAATGGAGTCTAACCATTTGCCTTTTCTTTGCAGGACGAGGACCGTTGGGAGGCACTCGGTGACCCCGATCGTCTTCGTCGGCATTGTGGTTCTGCCTGCACCGCGTCGCCTCGCCACTGCAGCGACTCGCCACCGCCCCACTAGCCTGACCTCACCGACACCCTAGGTATAACCCATCTTCCATACTTGTATCTCGTGTAACCCCAGTTAGGCGTCTCCCGTCCGAAAGAGATACGGTCGTTGGTATGCAGATCTTTGCATACCAAATTCCATACCTGTTTCGGATTGTCCATGTTTTTTAGACAGCCCGTGGATGCATAGATGGGTTGGTTTCCGTGGCCCGCTCCTGTCTAAGATAGAGTTTCGGCACCACCTCCTTGTTGTTCTCCTGATACACAATCTCCCTGCCAGGACGTGTATCGGGAGAACAGCGGGGAGGCGCTGCCAAAATTCTGTCTTGGATAGGAGCGGACCATGGAAGCCAACCTCATCTATGCATCCTTGGGTGGGATTAGGACCTATCCTTCACCTATTAGATGTATAGTAGGAACGCCTTGTGGATTTACCTGCAGTTTTTATTACTCGCTTACATATGCATGTGCTAGAGGATGGATAACCGTGAGTGGATGTACATGGGCCATGCAAGTATGACCCCAGAATGGATGACCAAGACCAATGCTTTCCTAGAGCATGCATTTGGCGAGGCTGCTAAAGGGTTAGCCCGGATGTCGTGTCCGTGCAGCAGATGTGGCAACAAGAAAAGAAAAATTAAGAGGCTCATGGGGGAAGATCTTATCAAGTATGGATTCATGGCAAACTATACCCACTGGATCCACCATGGTGAAGCCGATCGTATTAGAGAGGAGGTGGTGAGACAGCGTCAGAGGATTATGATGGAGATGGCGGGGTAGCAGACTAGATGGATGACATTTAGCAGGCACGGTTCGGTGAAGGATTGGAGGAGAAGCCAGAGGAAAGCGCAAAGGCGTTCTATGATATGCTATCTTCAGCGTAGAAGCCCTTGCACGAAAAGACAACGGTATCGCAGCTGGATGCAATTGGACGCATCATGGGGTTGAAGTCGCAGTTTAGCATGAGTCGGGACAACTTCGATGGTATGTTGGCAGTTTTTGGATCCCTGCTTTTGGAGGATCACATCCTGCCGAAGAACTTGTATGAGTCACAGAAACTTCTTCGTGCACTTAAGATGCTGTATGAGCAGATCCATGCTTGTCTGAATGGATGCGTCCTTTTTAGGAAAGATCACGAGGGAGCAACGCACTGTCCAAAGTGCAAATCCTCTAGGTACCTGGAGGTCAACACTAGTGATGGCAAGAAGGAACAGCTGAGTATCCCTACGAAGGTCCTATGGTACCTTCCTTTCATACCGAGGATCCAACGGCTGTACATGACAGAGAAGTCCACGAAACAGATGACATGGCACAAAAATGGCAAAAGGTACAATCCGGACAAGATGGTACACCCATCGGATGGCGACGCCTGGACCCATTTCGATGGCATACATCGTGTTAAAGCTGAGGAGGCTCGCAATGTACGTGTAGCGTTGGCAACAGATGGGTTCAACCCGTATGGATTGTCCGCGGCCCCATACACTTGTTGGCCCGTGTTCGTGATACCCCTGAGGTCGTCCGAGGAGGGCGCTACAGTCGTCTGTCGTCCCCTCGCCCGAGGAGGACCGGACGACGACCACTGACGACGAGGACCAGCAGCTGGCCCCCTAGACAGGAGGGGGTGACACTTCCTCTGGGGGGTGGCGGGGGGTTCCACTTCGAGCACCTCATCGGTACCGTACTTGCGCGGGTCCTCGCAGCTCCCGACGTGGCCGATCCCGTTTCAGAGGAGGCCGGTGATTCGTCCCAAGGGCGACAAGTAAGTATCCGTTCATTTTGCATCTCTTCTTATTCATATGCTGAAAATCAAACTACGGACTAACAATTCTTCTTACTGACTCCTGTAGGAACTGGGAACTTGTGTCCGGGGGCAATCATCGGCAGTGCAATGGGATCCTCGGCGGCCTGATCCGCCTGCACTACCCTGGTTTGGTCACCCACGCCCAGGTTGAGTCGCCTCCCTAGACGTGGGACCACTTCAACTCCGTCGTGGACGCCGTGTACGGCACCGTACAGGAGCGGATCAGGCATGAGTTTTGGGTGAGTCTACATCACACTACATTGCTCAATACTATGAATTCATTAGACGTTCTTGAAATAATGAAAGGACACATGATGTCTGTATGCAGGACTTCTTCATGTTGGAGGAGGGGCATGACCCCGCCTGGGTGATGAAGGTGCAGGACAGGGCATGCAGGGGCCGAGTCACGGACCTGTACTACGAGGCGAGGCTGCAGTGCTACATCAACCACTCGTGCGACGTCCTTGGTCGGTACCCGGGGAAGAGCGAGGCCAGGACCATGACACTCACCAGGGAGCAGTACCTCGCAGTAAGTTATAAAACATTGTTACTGACTCATTCCATGAAGAATAGGTAGCCTTCATTTTATATTCTAACATTTCTAATACTTGATGGCATGCAGATGTGTCCTTCTTGGTGCGCCACCCACAGAGACTGTTGGGCGTCCATCATGGACAAGTGGGTCTCCGATGAGTGGAGGGAGAGGCACGCCCTCCGTCGAGAGTGCCGCCTGCAGATGGGTGGGCCGGCGCACCACCAAGGCAACCGACCCCTTAGTTCGTACGCCCAGGCCTGGGTACACGCTATGCACTTATTTATTTATTTGTTCTAACGCTCAATTCTCATTACTTCTAATCGTCTTTGTGTTTTCCTTGCAGTCCCAGTCGCATGATTGCCAGGAATGCAACGAGTTCATGGCGTACGCCATGGCACACAAGGGCAAGGCGACAGCCCCGGACACCATCTACAACCCAGAGGATGGGCCCGAGGCATACAGCAACACGAGCGTCCACAGCAAGCTCACCGACTACGCCTCGGCGGCCCGTGAGTGGCATGGGGAGGACTTCGACCCCGCCACCCAGCCCCTTGATACCGACCTCGTGATGAGGCTCGGAGGAGGGAAGTAGCACGGCCGGTACTGGATGGCCTCCAACATGATCAACTCGACCTCTGTGCCCAACCTCGCCCAGATCTGAGCACAGAGCACGAGCTCCTCCGTCCCCATTCGACCTCGGCAAGCGAGCACACTGCAACAGATGGCGGCACTCCAGGTTAGTTCTATTTCATTCACCGTTCATTACTTTTACACATGTACCTTGCATTTGCATTGTTTAAACGTTGGTGATTGAATATTGCAGGCCACTGTGGAGAGGATGGAGGCCGAGAGAGTCGAGAGGGAGAGGGAGAGGGCCCAGAGGGAGGCCGAGAGGGCCGAGTGGGAGGTCCTGAGGGCCTAGAGGGCGGCCGAGGCGCAGAGGATGCAGGACATGTTCTCATTCATGTTGAGCCTCGGCACCGCTCTCCCGGGTGTGGTGGTGCCCCAGTCGCTGCTCGCTCCAGTTGTGCCTCCTACTCCTCTGGCTCTAGGCACTCCGGTGAGTATATATATGGTTGATCAAGTCCTTTAGCTTGTGTAGATACTAATGAATTCAATTCTCCTTTGTGCAGCAACAGTCGTTGGGTTCGAACCCGACTCCTTCGCCTTAGCACACACACCACGGCTGGACAGGTCCACCATCGCACGGAGGTGACCCTTCAGGCTCCCATTGGGATTAGTGGCAGTAGGTGGTTCCCCTTCATGTTTCATTGACTTTTCTTGATCTAGGACTGTGTTGGATGAAGACTTTTTAGATGTTGTCATGGATTTGCACATTGGATGTGCGTGTGATGGATTATGCAGGAGGATGTGCTTGTGATGGATGTTGGATGTGCTTGTGATGTATTATGGATGTATGTGATGGATTATGTATGCGTTTTGTGTGATGCTAAATGCCTGTGTACTGTCTCATGTATTATATATGAGTTTTACGTGTTTGCTTTCGAAGGAAAGCAACAAACAAAAAAAATAGCAAATTTCTCAGCTTTGCCGAGTGCCAACACTGGGCAAAGAAGTCTTTACCGAGTGTCAGGGGTGTGGCACTCGGCAAAGCTGGAAAAAATGCTGTAAAAACAGTCACTTCCCTAGTTTTGTCGAGTGTCACAGCCTGGCACTCGACAAAGAGGTCAATTTTGCCGAGTGCCAGGTGGTACCACTCGGCAAAGACTATTTTAAAAAAAAAATTTAAAAATGGTTTCTTTGCCGAGTGCTGAGCCCTGGCTCTCGGCAAAAATTCAAATTTTGCCGAGTGCCAGTCCCTAGGCACTCGGCAAAGCCGGCGTCAAATGTTGACGGCAGTTATTTTTTTGCCGAGTGCGGGCTTGGCACTCGGTAAAGACTTTGCCGAGTGTCGATTTTTGGCACTCGGCAAAGAAATTTTTGATGATAAAATCTTTGCCGAGAGACCTTTGCCAAATGCGACACTCGGCAAAGCCTTTGCCGAGTGCTTGGCTGGCTTTGCCGAGTGCCCCCAGCACTCGGCAAAGAGGGCGTCTGCAGTGGTGTTTGGCACGTGGTTTAATCTGAGAAACAAAGTGAAATATTTGAAGTGCGCTAGTGCTAGACCGCTAGGCTATGCTAGTCGCTAGTGCACTGCTGGAGCCTGCCAAGCAGCTTAGCCCTTAGACAGGTAACAAAAATCGACGCCCTAGGATAGCTGCATGGCAAGCAACTCTGCCTAGGCACGAAACCAAACAAACCCTCTATCTCTATGTCGAAGATCATATTTGGATCCCTATAAATAATAGCTATTTACTAATAATTATCTTTTTTATTCAAGGTGTAGCTAATAAAATAGCTAATTGTTAGTTGGACCTCTAGATAATAACTACTATCTCACTAGTTGGACAAAATAAGATAATATAGCTAATAATTATCTTAGTAGCATTGTTCATTGGCTGTGCCATCCAAACGCCCTCCAACTAATAGGTAGCTATTAGTTACCTACCTAATATTAGCAAACTATTAACAAATAATAAATTCAAAAAAGGCCTAACCCCTTTTATCCCACCAACCAAACACCACGACCCATTTATCCCACCAACCAAGCACCGTCTTAGGATAAACATGCCATCAGTTTTTTTCCAACTTGGAGGGGGGAAGGAAGAAATAACAGATAGGTAAATAAATGGTAATACAAAGGTGGACAATATCAAGGGCAAGGTAAAAATTGGAGCGCGAGATGGTTAGGAATTTAGGCCCTCGAGCCATGAAGCCCAAGACGTAGATCCATGGATCCTGTCGCAGAGGAACGCATGAAAGGGGTAAGATGATGTGGCCTGGCTTGGCCTGGGCTGGCCCGGCCCGTGCCGTCTGGAGCTGGACAGGCTGGTGGGCGGTGACGCGTCAAGTGGGCCTGCAGGAGATGGGCAACGGACTGGCTCCAGAGTGTGTAAAGAGGACAGACAGACAGGGAAAAAAAATCTAGTGCGCCCGGTGCGAGGACACTGTTTGGATGATGAACACGTGGAGAATTTTTTTTTCGGACAGGAGCCCGTCCAGAGTGCCAGAACAGCGAAAGAAGAGCGGGAGATGGTTAGGAATTTAGGCCCTCCAGCCATGAAGCCCAAGACGCACATCCATGGATCCTGTCGCAGAGGAGCACACGAAAAGAGTAAGTCCCCACAAAAAAAACGAAATGGGTAAGACGATGTGTCCTGGCCTGGGCTGGGCTGGCCCGGCCGTGCCCAGCAGTGCACAGTTTAATCCTAACTAGCTGCAAGAGTGTACTGTGAAAAAGTACGATGAGTGCGCGCCTGCTCACGAGCAGGACAGATCGAGTACAAGTACATGGACATATATAGAGCTGTAGCACGACGACAAGGTCAAGTGTGGACTGATAGAAATTACTGGCCATAGATCTAGCATATATACTGACATTTTGAATAAATAGCAAGTTCTATAACATGAACTAGTATGGGATTTAAAAATAGAGAGAGAGAGGTTCGGAGATGCAAACTGTCGGGCTCGGAGGAGGAGGAAGCCATATCGTCGGTGTAGTGTCCCGGCAGCGGTGAAGCCGGTGGCGGTATTTTCTGTCGCTGGCAGCATCCCTCTCTAGATCGGCTAGGGTTAAGAGTGTAGGTGGGGTTTCTAGCGGCGCAGATGAACCTCGTGCCTTGTGCCCTGGCCTCCACCTCTTTTTTATGGCGCTGTGCGACGGGAGTCCACCAACCATAGTTAGGGTTGGACGCCCTTGATCAAAACGTGGATCGAGGCCCAATTGGTCGTTAGGCCAACTGGTGGGATCAATCTAACATTCTCCCCCTTGATCTCACCTTATGACTTAAATCTAACTTACTTTATCTTATCCCTATTCCATCATAGATCAGTGCATAGAGCGTGCCTCATCGTCATGGCCCATTGTCATTAGATTAAATAGCTACAATGCACCTCTCTGTTTTGAAACAAATTCTCAACTAGGCCCTTATTGTTTAGGAATCATAGGCTTTCCCTTAAACTCATTCCGGCTAAGTGTTCTCTGAACACGTTGGGTGGTAAACCTTTTATAAGCGGATCCGCGAACATCTTTTTTGTGCTTATATGCTCAAGACTAATTATATGATCATGGACTTTATCTTTCACAACATAATACTTTATGTCAATATGTTTGGCAGCACCACTTGACTTATTGTTGTGAGCATACAATACTGCTGGATTATTATCGTAGTATAATTTAAGTGGTTTATGTATGTCGTCTACCAATTTCATCCCAGGCATGAATTTCTTCAGCCAATTCAACTGCCATGTAGCCTCATAACATGCTACAAACTCGGCATACATCGTGCACGATGTAGTGACGGTTTGCTTTGAGCTTTTCCACGATATAGCTCCTCCTGCGAGAGTGAATATGTATCCTGACATGGATTTTGTGTCATCTCCCGCATAATCAAAATCTGTATACCCTCTATATGTAGGGAATCAGATCTTCTGTACATTAGCATGAGACCCTTTCGTACCTTACAGGTAACGCAAAACTTTCTTTACTAATTTTCAGTGTTCTATTTCTGGATTACTCTGATATATGCCAAGTAACCCGGTAACAAATGCTAAGTCAGGGCGAGTACATACTTGAGCATACTATAAACTTCTGATAGCTAAACTATATGGAACTGCTTTTATTTGATCGATCTCATATTGGTTCCTGGGACATTGAAATTTCCCATATCTATCGCCCTTGACTAAGGGAGTAGGTGAAGACTTACAATTTTGCATACTGTATTTTTTTAGAACTTTTTCTAAGTATGCCTTTTGTGATAATTCTAAAACCCCTTTTCTCTATCTCGGTGAATCTCTATTCCTAGACCGAATGAAGCTTCACCGAGATCCTTCATATTAAACTTTGAGGACAAGAACTTCTTTATTTTTAGTAGTAAACATCACTGCAAGCGAGCAAGATGTCATCCACATACAAGACTAGAAAAATATATTTCCCATTTTTAAACTTTGCGTAAACGCAATTGTCCTCTACATTTTCTTGAAACCCAAACTTTCTTATTGTACTATCAAACTTCAAATACCACTGTCTTGAAGCTTGTTTTAATCAGTAAATGGATTTCTTCAGGCAGCATCTGATACGTTCTTTTCCTTCCATAATAAAACCTTTCGGTGGTGCCATGTAAACATTTTTCTCTAGATCCCCATTTAGGAACGCCGTCTTTACATCCATCTGATGTAATTCTAAGTCATAATGTGCTACAAGCATCATTATGATTCTAAAAGAATCCTTACATAAGACTGGAGAAAATATCTCATTGTAATCTATGCCTTCTCTTTGTGTGAAATCTTTCGCTACAAGTCATGCTTTATACCTTTTTATATTCCCTTTAGAGCCATGTTTAGTTTTGTAGACCCATTTATAGCCTACTGTCTTAACTCATTTAGGAATTATTTCTAAGTCCCAAACACCATTGGTTTTCAATGATTTCATTTCATCTTTCATGGCTTCAAGCCACTTTGATGAGTGAGCGCTTCTCATGGCTTCTTCAAATGAGGTGGGTCGTCCTCCATTTGAAATTTCTCACATTCATAAACTTCATAGTCATCAGGAATGGCTGATCTCCTGACTCTTTGAGACCTTATAGGGGCCTCGGTAGCTAATGCTTGTTCTATATAAGGCTGTTGTTACTCTTCCTTGTGTGTGACAATGGGTTCTAAGGGATCCTAAAAGATAGGT
Organism: Miscanthus floridulus; assembly: GCF_019320115.1. Classification (NCBI taxonomy): domain Eukaryota; kingdom Viridiplantae; phylum Streptophyta; class Magnoliopsida; order Poales; family Poaceae; genus Miscanthus; species Miscanthus floridulus. The sequence goes on from NC_089595.1 coordinate 24,001,915, forward strand.
TCCTCATGTTCATTCCTTGTTGCCACAGGAGAACTAACAACAGGTGCTGTTACTATAATGTCTTGCACTGTTGGTACAGCAACAATAGGTAGTGTGAAGAATGGTTCATGAACCATCGGAGTGGGCACGTATATCCGCTTCTCTTCAAAATTAATTTCTTGTGCTACCATGCTCCCTCTGATCATATCATCCTCTAAGAACATAGCATGTCTTGTTTCTACAAACTTCATTTCTCTGTTAGACAATAGAAGCGATTATCTTTTGACTTTTCTAGATAGCCATGAAATGGTAACTGACTGTCTTAGAGTCTAGCTTTCCTATGTTTGGGTTAAAGACTTTAACCTCAGCTGGACAACCCCACACACGAAAATAGTTCAGTAAGGGTTTATTTCCTATCCACAACTCATACGGTATTTTAGGCACCGACTTACTTGGCACCCGATTAAGAATATGAATGGCGGTTTTCAATGCCTCTATCCATAAACTTATCGGTAAAGAAGAGTAACTTATCATGCTTCTCACCATATCCATTAAGGTACGGTTACGTGTTTCAGCTACTCTATTCTGTTGAGGCTCGCTCGGTGTAGAATACTGGGCTACTATGTCATTTTCCTGTAAGAACCTTACAAAAGGTCCAAGAACTTGGTCATATGGGGTATATCGACCATAGTACTCTCCCCACGGTCAGATCTTACTACCTTAATCTTTAAGTTGTGCTGATTTTCTACTTCAGCCTTAAATATCTTAAATTTATCCAATGATTCTGAACTTTACTTAATTGGATAAATATAGCCAAAATAAGAATAATCATCTGTGAATGTTATAAATGAATCATAACCATCCATACTCTTCACAGGAAAAGGACCATAGATGTCTATGTGAACTGTTTCTAAAATTCATGCGCTTCGTTTGGCATATTTCTTTATTTTCTTAACGTACTTTCCTTTTATGCAATCAATGCATTGTTCTAAATCTGAAAATTCTAAAGGCGAAAGAATTGATTTCTTAATCAATCGCTCTATTCTCCCCCTCGAAATATGGCCTAAACAGCAGTGCCATAATTTCGAAGATGTATCATGAACTCTCTTCCGCTTATTACTTGCATTCATAGATGAGTTAGAATTCTCATTCTCAATGCTCACAACATTCACATTCTAAGAAAGTGATAATAAATAAAGCTTGTCTTGTTGGAAGGCAAGACCAACACACTTATTATTATATAGAATCCGACATTTTCCATTACCAAAATGGCAATCATAACCATCATCATCAAGTCATGAGACACTTATCAAGTTTCTACACAAAGAGGGTACATAAAGAATATCTGAAAGCTGAAGTCTAAAACCATCATCTAATTCTAGAGAGAGATCTCCAATGGCTTCAACTTCAGCTTCAACTCCATTTGCTACTTTAATTTTTCTTTCTCCTCTTTGCAGGGTCCTCATATGAAATTACTGTAATGAATTTGCAACATGAACAGTTCCACCTGAATCAATCCACCAAGTAGATTTTACATAACTTAAATATAAAGACTCGTCTATGAATGTAATGTAGTCCTCACCTCTCTTCAGAAGGCTCTTCAGGAAGTCTGCACAATCCATACGGTAATGTCCATGCTTCTTGCACCATTTGCACTAATCATTTTCAACTTGGGCATTGTTGTTCTTCTGATGGTGCTCAGTCTGAGAGGCTTTCCAATGAGGTTTGGCATTCTTATTGAAATTCTTCTTCTTGTTGTCCTTCAAAAGGTTAGCAGAGTCACTCTGCATCTTGTAGTTCACAACAAAAGTTTTATATTCTTTGGGCAAGGAAGTAAAAACAAATAAATCAGGAATTCATCCTTGAGCCCTAAATCCATTGGCTTCAGCTTCGAAGCCGTGTTGCTCATCTTCAGTATGTGCTCTCTGATACCGCCACCAGTGTATTTCTCATCGAACAATTTCTTGATCAAAGTACTAGCATAAGCCTTTGAAGAGCCAGTGAACTGACTCTCCACTTTCTTAAGATACTCTGTGATGATATCACAATCTGGGATAGACCCCTTATAGCATCTGAAATTGTGGACTTGGCCACCATCAAGCACTTACAGTTTAAAATGTCCCATTTCTTACGTTCGAGATCATATTTGATCTGTACTTCTGTATGATCTCGCTACCGAGCAGTAAAATCAGCATCAGCCTCATTTTCTTTCCTCACCAGGTCCACTGGCTTAGTAGGACACGGGGAGGTAAGCGCTAGGTCATTTTCAGACAGCGCAAGTGCTAGTTCATACTTATCTCGCCATACCCTATAGTTGCCCCCTTCAAGAGGCGGTATGTGCAAGATAAATGCCATTGGGTTGAGTCCTGAAAAACACTATCAGACATAGTGAGAAAAATATGACATGATAATTGTATGCCTTAATTTAACGTTGGTCAAAATTAAAACATACAACTTTCTTATACACTAATTCTATATCACCATTGGGCAGAAATAGAATTAATGCATGGAAAAACTTATGAATAAACATTATAATATTGCTATTATCAACGTTGGTTAGAAAAATAACAATATTATAATTTACTGACTAAAAATGACTGCACTTCAAATTAAATTCTCCCATTAGTTCGAATTTAATTAGAAGATAATAAACTTTAACATTGCAATAGAAATATGAAAAGGTTATTTATCTACTTTTTAGAAGCATTTTACTGTACTCATCTACTCTCTGAAAAATTATCCCGTTGGTTCAAATTTTAACAGAGATTGAAACTAGACAAAAAATGATCAAAATTTGCTTCTAAAAATAATAAGAGAATAACTCAGTATCTACTGTTCATTTTGCCCAGCCTGGTGAAATAGTATGCGGCCTAGCAGCGAAAACCAGCCCACACGCCCGTGCTCGTGGCCCAGCAGTGGCCCAACACGGCGCGCGCGCCCGCTCCCCCGTGCCCAGGACGCAATCTGAGCCTAGGCCGGGAATCTCCAACCCTGCCTGGGCCAATTTCGGTCCAGCGAACGCCGACCGTCCATCAAGATCCGATGGCCATCCGCGCTCCTCGAGAGATCAAAACCGGCGTCCGCGGCCGCATCCGAAACCCTAAGCTCATTCCAGTCTTTCTCTCCCTCCTCTCTTCTCCTCAGCGCCGCAGCTAGGAAAGTAAAGGAGCAACGGAGCGGCGCCGCCACTGGTCCCCTCGCTAGCGTGCGCACTCACCCTAGGTTGAGTGCGCCATCGTCGAGTGGTTTGGGCGACGGTGCCCTAGTCCCCATTCGCGCTGTGGTGGGACTCTTCCCTAAACCCTAGTCCCCTTCTCCTTTGTTAGCCCTCAAAGAAACAGACACCGAAGAAGTTGTGCGGCGCTGCCATGGGTCCCCTTATCGGAGTGCGCGCTCACCATTGCTTGAGCACGCCGCCGTTGAGCAGTCATGTGATGGTGCCCTTGGCCAGGGTTGCGTGCACGGTGACGAGCATGGCTCGGCTAACTCCCCGCGTGCCGGCAAGGCGGCGGCGAGTGCTTCTTCCCACGCGCGGTGGTAGCGACGATGGCGAGGAACCAGGTAGGTCCTCCCCTCGCCAACCTTTGTTCTAGGGTTAGGGTTGGGGTTTGGGTTGGGGTTCAATCCGATTCACAAGTTGAATCCCCTCCTTCTACATTCTTCTACTCGATTTTCTACCCCGACAAGCTAGATCTACGCCTAGTTAGGCAATTGATACCATTGATAGAAATTATAGGATCCACTAGCCATAGATCTAGCATATATACTGACATTTTGGATAAATAGCAATTCCTAGAACATGAACTAGTATGGGATTTAGAGATAGAGGGAGAGAGGTTCGGAGATGCAAACCATCGGGCTTAGAGGAAGAGGAGGAAGCCATGACGTCGGTGTAGTGTCCCGGTGGTGGTGTCGAACGGCGCAGTGGAGGTGCTGTCACAGAGGCGGCGGTAGTTCCCGTCACTGGCAGCGCCCCCTCTAGATCGGCTAGGGTTAGGAGTGTAGGTGGGGTTTCTAGCGGCGTTGTGTGACGGGGGCCCACCAACCATAGTTAGGGTTGGGCGCCCCCGATTAGGGCATGGATTAAGGCCCAATTGGCCGTTGGGCCAACTGGTGGGATCAATCTAACATGGACATCTTGATCTTGCCATGATCTAGTAAGAAGACAACGAACTACTAGAGTCTAGAGTAGATCGTGGATCCAATTACCAACAAATGACCTCCACTTTTAGGTCTTTTCTTTCAGAAGAGCTTTAGGTTTCACGGCATGAAATTTGTAAGTTTGGGTAAGCCGAATCCAATTCTAGTTTCCACATGAGTGGGCCTGGAATTTATATGGTTCAAATTTCAGGCCCATCAATGCATGTCGTTGGATTAGGTCACAGTCTCAATGATGCACGGTAGCCCAACAGCCCATCAGGAATACGTGAGGCCCACTGTCACCTGAACAGAACTTGATCCCTATCCCTGCTCACTCTCGATTTTATTTGTGCCAGCCGCTACACTTTAATTTCACCTTCAGTGGACAAATGTCACTTCTTGTCTATTTCCTGGTATTTGCTAGGACGACATTAAGGCGTGATGGTTCCCGCGTGACCCATCTTTAACCTCACGCTCCTTCTCATCCTCGCGCTCGTCTCCCTCCCCCACACCCCTCCTCCGCTGCCTCCTCCCACGTCCTCCACCACCGGCAGCCATCGACGAGCTGCCTCACTGCACCACCCTCGTCCTCCTCCTCCTCTTCACCCCCACCGCCAAACACCGCCTCGCCGCGGTGCACTAGGGTTCACTGGAGCTCCCGCGAACCCTAGCGTGTTCGCAGCCGCCTTCTTCCCCTCCCTCTTGCCACGACGGCGACCTCCGCGGCCATGGCACCCGCCCATCCCTGGCTTGACCGCCTCCGCTACCGCCAAGGCCCCTAACCACCCAGCCACCTTCGCCACCCCCTGGCTGGCCTGCCTCCCCCCTGTCGGCCCCTTCTATGCCTGCCGGAGTTAGGAAGAAGAGGTCGAGTGACCGGCGAGGTGCCGTCTCGTCATCTCCACCATGGCCATGCCCGTCATGGATCATTGTTAACCGTCGCTGGAATCATAGCGATCTTTTTAAAATTTTAACACTTTTTGTAAACTATTTTTAAATCTAACACTATTTAATTTTTTTCAAATCTAACATTTTTTGCCATGCCTATTTCCCTGGCGCGGCGAAATGTCTGTGAAGCGAGAGAGATGATGTGGCGACGTCTAGGACGTTGACCGGTGATGTGACAGGGTCTACCGCGTCACCGATCTAGACGCGGCACTGATACGCCACGGCGTATGGCGCGGCAAGCCGCTGTTTATTTTCAAAAAGAAGTGGCGGGACAGACAGTGCCAGCGGCCTGTCAGGCACAATGACAATCTTGGAAATGGCACGTCAAGAGCAGGCGTTGAGATGAGATAGACGGAGGCAGGCAGGCAGGCAAACAGACATCCAAAAAGGTGAAGTATGATATAAAAAAGAGAAGACAGGTAGAGCTCCCCGATCGAGGAACACTAACATGCTTTGCTCGTCAGTGTGTGTCAGAGAGAGAGAGGAATTGAACAAAAGCACCATGCCACTTTCTACATTCTTTGATGGTAACTTTTAGTTTTGTTTAAGGCCCAGTTTAGTTTCCAAAAATTTTCACCCTAAAGTGTCACATCGAATCTTGCGGCACATGCATGGAGTATTAAATATACATGAAAAAAACTAATTACACAGTTTGGTTGAAAATCGCGAGACGAATGTTTTAAGCCTAATTAGGCCATGATTAGCCATAAATGCTACCGTAACCAACATGCGCTAATGATGGATTAATTAGACTTAATAAATTCGTCTCGCAGTTTTCAGGCGAGCTATGTAATTAATTTTTTTATTAGTATACGAAAATCCCTTCCGATATCTCCCGAAACATGTGATGTGACATCCAAAATTTTTATTTCACGAACTAAACACACCCTAAGGTTGACAGGTATCCACAGCAAGCAAGCATGCATGGCAGTATCTCATTTATTTTGTGCTTTTCTTTTCGATCATGAGCCTCATAGCCGCCCAAGCATTCCTGCAGGCATTTTCTTCCTCAATTGTCAGCTGAGGGCAATCATCCCTGTTTGTTTGGATTTATTTAGCTGATAAGTCATGGCTGAAAATACTGTTGACTGGTTTGGTGTGAGAGAAAAATATTATTTGTTGGCTGATAATCTATGGCTTATAAGCCAAATACGACCAAATAAACAGGCTGATGTGTGCTGCTGCCTCCAGTACTAGACTAGACATAGTGGTATGTATGTCATATCACTTTGTGTATGATCTGCGTGTCGATAACTTTGACTCGATTTATAGAAAATATGGGTAACATTTCTGTCTCTAAATAAATTTATTAAAAAACTAGATTTAAATATCTATTCAATGATACTAATTATGTATCATAAATATTAATATTTTTAATATATATTTAGTCAAAGTTATTTCTTGAGAAGCGAAAACAATAGATATTTAGGGACGGAGGGAGTATACGCTTGCAATGAGTAGTACGTAGTAGTAGTAGCAGAAAAAAAAAACAAAAAAAGAACCAAATCCGCCACAAGAACACTTGCTACTAGTCTTTATTTGGCATCTCCAATCCTGTAAAGATTGACATGGCTCGGGTGAGATGTAGATTCAGGCTTTGTTAGTGTTTGTCAGTACTCGCAGATGATGCATGCATAGCTAGTAGTACTTGAGTACACGATACAACATACATACCTCCTACTTCAAGTAATCTATATAATAATAGTACATAAACTAACTGTACACTATAAGATGTCATTAGCCATTGTTTTCAGTCAATACCCAGAACATGGAAGGAAGGCTCAAAGTGATAGCTTCTCCCATGCAAGCAAGCAACCAGCAAGTGTAACAACAAAATGAATGAATGGGCCATGATGGATCTTGAGACAGGGAGAGGTCAACAGCATGTTCGCTTGTTAGTTTCAGCCAAGACTTATCAGCCAGACAACAGTGTTTTTCTCTCACAACAAATCAACATCAGTCAGTCCAAATCAGCCTAGAAACCAACCAGCGAACAGACTGAACTGAATGTGCCAAGCTAAAAGCTCACACAATCTCTCACTGTGTGTGCATGCGTGCGCGCCCCTGCTTGCCTTGCCATGGCAATCACTACTAAAAAAACAGACCTTTCACCTCGTCTCTATTTTTGCTTTTAGTCCCGATATTTTTGTGTTCGGGGACTAAAGGGACTATTAGTCCCGGTTGTATCCTCAAACAAGGATACAAAGTTCCTGTCCCAAGTGTGTGGCGACGGCAGACAATAATTAGTCCCAGTTATAGCCTAGAGTCAGGACTAAAGGAATAACCTTTAGTCCCGGCTGGACCCTCCAACCAAGAATAAATCTTTACTCCTGGCTTGAGGCTCCAGCTGGGACTAAAGGATGACCTTTAGTCCTAGCTCTGGGCTATAACCGGGATAAAATCTGTCTTGATAAAATAATATAGTCACGCTGGACAAAAAAAATAGGGCAGCCAGGCATTGAACCCACGACCTCATAGCCAAGGTCCAAACCGCAGCACACTAGCTAGCCATCTGAACTAAGTCACTTTCTCAACAAGAAAGCACCCAAACATTTATTTAATAAGAGAAAAGACCCTTTAATTGATTATATTCTTTTGTTAACTATATTTTGAATTTTCTGGTCCAAGTGCTTTCTAGTGCCTGATTGATCTCATAATTTTTATCAGGGTTTCAAATGCCCAGTGTGAAGCCACCACCAAGTTCAAGATTTTTCTGAATTGGTTTGGTAATTTTTTCACTTTAATTAAATTTCCACGCGACTTCGCCGATTAATTATACGTTGAACTGAGTCCACCCCCGAAAAGATCCAGAATGGTGCCAAACTTTGCCAAATGGTCTCTTGTGCCCTAGGAGACAAATATTTGTGGAGGTTGATGCAAAATTATATTGTTTTGAATATGTAATTCTCCGTATTTCGTCTCACGCGGCACAAAGAAAAATGTAATAATAAAAATAATTATCAGAAAAACCTAAGATCTTGTGTGGGGCCATATTTTGGGTGTAAATGACTGTCAAAAATATTTTAAGCCATTTTGGCATAGGCGGAGTCGACGTGCTTCACAGAGGTATATAGAACCTTTTGTCGAACCCTATCTATACACCTAGGTTCTCTGGGATTCTGAGATCCATGTGCTTTCTAGTGTCGGATTGGGCTGAAACTTTTTCTCAAGACTTCAAATACCTTATGTGTAGCCACCACCAAGTTTGAGATTTTTCTGAGGTGGTTTGATACTTTTTTCACTTTAATTGAATTTTCACACGAATTCACCAATTAATTATACATTGAACTGGGTCCATCCCCTAAATGATCCGGAATGGTGCCAAACTTTGCCAAATGGTCTATTGTGCCCTAGGAGACAAATATTTGTGTAGATTGATGCAAAATTATATTATTTTCAATATGTAATTCACTGTATTTCGTCTCACGCGGCACAAAGAAAAATGTAATAATAAAAATAATTATCAGAAAAATCTAAGATCTTGTGTGGGGCCATATTTTGGGTGTAAATGACTGCCAAAAAAATTTCAAGCCATTTTGACATAGGCGGAGTCGACGTGCTTCACAGAGGTATATAGAATCTTTCATCGAACCCTATCTATACACCTAGGTTCTATGGGACTCTGAAGTCTATTTGCTTTTCAGTGCTGGATTGGTCTCAAACTTTTTCTCAAGACTATAAATGCCATGTGTGTAGCCACCACCAAGTTTAAGATTTTTCTGAGGTGGTTTGGTACTTTTTTAACTTTAATTGAATTTCCGTCCGAACTCACCGATTAATTATACAATGATTAATGAAGAACCTAAAGATTTATGTTACAATTACGTGAAAACTAATTTTCTGTCGAAAACCAATAAATTTAATAATTTCAATTAAAGTCTATATTTTTGCATTAACGAAAATAGTGAGTATTAGTTGCATTATGTTCAACATTTATAATAAAAAACACAATAGTTTAGGTCACATATTTTTTTTGTGTGTAGTAAATGAAAATAAAGTTTATTACTTTTTCTAAAAAAATTTATGTCTAGTATTGAATTTACTGCGTAAATAATAAGACTTAAACATTTAAATACAAAACATATATAAAATAAACTGATCTGCTTAAAAGTTGGCAGGGAATGAAAATGTAGCCCACCTTTAGTCTCGGCTCCTGCCACCAGCTGGGACTAAAGGTGGGCTACATTTGGCGGCCCGCCAAAAAATCCTTTAGTCCCGGCTCCTTCCAACAGCCGGGACTAAAGGTCCCCCTTTAGTCCCGGCTGGTGGCAGGAGCTGGGACTAAAGGTGCTTTAGTCCCAGGCGGTGGATAGAGTCATGACTAAAGGTCCCTCTCCTATATACTACCGCCTCCCTTCTCTCATCCTCCTCATCGATCGTCTTCATCTTCAGCGTGTCCCTAGAGCTCCGCCGTCGCTGATTCACCTTTCCGGCCACCCCCGACGTCGCCTTCCTCACCGGAGGGCACCCCGAAGCTTGCCCACCTCGCCGGAGTAGCCCCGACGCCGCGCCCCTCACCGAGGAGCCCCTGGCCGCCCCTAACGCCGCGTGCGCACCACGCCGCCGTCGATTTTGCCTTCCCGGCCACCCTCGACGCCGCCTTCCTCATAGGAGGGCACCCCGACACCCGCCCACCTCGCCGGAGTAGCCCTGATGCCGCACCCCTCAAGGAGGAGCCCCTGGTTGCCCCCGACGCCGCGCGCGCGCCACGCCGCCGCCGATTTCGCTTTCTTGGGCCACCCCGACCCGACGCCGTGCCTTCTTCCTCACCGGAGGGCATCCCGACGCCCACCCACACCTCGCTGGAGTAGCCCCGACGACACCGCACCCGGCCAGGACCCCCATGCCTCGATCCAGCACCGCTGTCCACCACCGCCCGTCGCCAACACTCCATTAATTCTAAACCGCCGGTATATATATATATATATTATATTTATTATATTTATGAATTATATTGATGAAATGTGTATTAATGTATATATGTATGAAATTATATATGTATGAAATGTGTATATATATATATCAATTAATGTATATATGTATGAAATTAATGTGTGTATATATATATATATATCAATTAATGTGTACATGTATAATTTTTTCTTAGGAAAAAAATCAATTGTGTTATATTCTGATACCATGTGGCCTATACCCTAAACCCTAAACCCTAAACCACCCTAAACCCTCCCCGGCCACCGACGCTGGTCGGCCGCCCCGCGCAGGCACCACTGCCCTAAAATGTGTATGAAATGTCTATGAAACCCTAATTGCATAATTATTGTTTTATAATTGTTTAGGCTCTCTATGGCCGACCCGAGAGATGATGACCTAGAGGCAGAAAAGATGGAATTATCAACGCCAGCGCTGAACATTGTGCCGATGTTGATAATGACCAGCAGGAAGACGACGGGAGTCAATACTTGAATCTCGATCATATTGTTGAGGAAGTTGTTCATGAAGATAATTCCGGCAAGGTATATATTTCTCAATATCTAGCTCTCATTTATTTATTATGCATACATGTAGCCCACTGGATCGACCTTTGTTTTATAATACTTTTTGTATTTCTATGTGTACATAGCCATCTGGATCGACGACGATGATGGGGAACACAAAGAATGTTCGAGGGGCCAAAAAGCCATTGGAAGGCCGCTACATCATCTCAGAATTCAACGTGGCTACAGGCGAACCACTAGGACAATATGCACAAAAATTCGTGTACCACTGTGGGTACCTTGTAAGGGACAAGCTCCCGATTGATGCCCATGAATGAAAAAAAATAACAATGCTCCTCATATTAGTTATGTCTCTAATAAGGACAAGGAGCTGATTTGGCAAGATGTTCTTACACATTTCACGCTCCAAACAGATAATTATCATGAAGACATCACCCATAAAAGGTTGACGGAGCGAGTTAGGCACTGGACAATGAAGAAGATGGCCACCCAATTCCAATCTTGGAAGAAGCTGTACAAATCATACGTCAAGAAGAACAAGACTCCAAATTGGAATGATAAGGGCCCAATCACGAAGGCAAGGCCCTACTAGGAGGAATTTGTATAGTATAAGACATCAGAAGAGGGTGCAGAATGGGCGAGAAGGAATCAAGAGAATTCTAAACAAAAGCAATACCACCATAACATGGGATCAGGTGGCTACGCGACTTCCGTTCCCAAGTGGCAAAAAATGGAAGCAGACCTTATTGCCAAGGGGGTCGTACCTGAATCAGCACCATGGCCTGAATGCACAAAGCGTTGGTTTTTAGGTCATGGGGGAGGATTGGACCTAGTCACCAGGAAGCTCGTCCATGGCACAAAACTCGAAAGAGCAACAGAAAGGTTGATTCAAATTCTAAAAGCTAGAGATAGTGGACTATTCTGGCCCAACAAAGAGAAAGATGAACTGACATATTCCATTGGGACTGCTAAGCATTGTGGATGAACTAGAGGCAAAGGGGCTGTTCTATGGGTGCAAGGTTTCCCTGAATGGATTGATTCATACAGAAGCCGCCAGAGACAGAAGGATGAGGAGGTAAAGAGGATCCGTATCTTGCAGCAATATGTTATTGAGTCATGGGAAGCGGTGCTTGAATCACAAAGGCGAGAAAAAGAAATGCAAGCGAAAATGCAAGAGGAAGTCGCAAGGCAAGTGCAAATACAATTGAGTGCCCACGGGATTACAACAGCTTCGGGAATCAACATTAGCCCCCCTGATCAGTTGAGAAGCAGTTGTGCTTCTACGGAGCTGCCTGATGCCATAAAAGATGCAGAGCTGCGCTTCCCTATGGATGATGTCACTGAACCTTTTACATCATGTGAGCTACACATTCCAAAAGATAATGGCATAGTGAAGGTGGCTATTGGTGTTGTAAACCCTATCGACCGTACCAAGACACCAAGAATCCATGGGGCAGTAGTACCAGCTGGATATGCTACCGTCTCGGTGGATAAAGCTATTGAAGGTTTTAGCGATGTGCCTCTTGACATTCATGGAGGTGATGGGGAGAAGACCGTGGGAGAAGCAGAGAAGTCATTCATTGCATGACGCAAGCGCTACATCAATATTCCCGGGAAGCCGTTGCCGCACAATAGGTACGGATGAAAGTGAACGAAACAATTTTTTATTAATTTTATATTGCCTCTTAAATAACAATTGACTCATTGTCTTCTGTACGCACACAGCAGGGCCTCCGCCAACCTAAGTCCAATAGTACAATCACTAGACCAGCATAGTGCTCCAGGCGGCAGTTACAATGGGGTAGAAGACACGGCTACATCCCCACCATCTCCAAGGCGGTCTCCACCGCCGCCACCACCGCCTCCAAGGCGTTCCCCAATGCCGCCTCAAAGGTCTCCAATGCCTGTTCCCCCACCTCCTCCCATGAACCAGGGAAGACGGCTGCAAACAAATAAGCCATCTACCCCACCGGCGAAGACGACCAAGAAGGCCCTCGTGAAACCAAGGCCAATTCCACAGAAATTGCCTGGTGAAATGAGTAAAGAGGAGTTAGATGATGTGGTTAAAAAAACCGTCGAAGCATTCTTCTTAGGCACAGGGAAGAGGAAGCAGAAGGAGCAGAAGCACTTCCACCTACCTCTAGCTAAACTAAGGCGGATGGTGGAAGCTAAGCAGAAAAAGAGACGGCAAGCTCGTAAGCCCTCGCCACCATCAGACTTTGACCACACTCTTAGCAAGATAATCAAAAAAGCTGCTAAAGCAGGGAAAAGTGTTGCACAACTCAGAGAATAAGAATTGCAATCAGTCCCTCCTCTAGTTATTGCTAATGAATATGGTTCAAATATAGATATGCTAGATATGATGGAAATACCTGCTGATAAAGAAGTGGATATGGAGGAAGTTGCAAACTTTTATGCTATGAGAGGTATCGACCTTGGCGATTTCCTCTTCGAAAGTGTGCCGGTAGCGGATGAATGGTAGAAATATGAGCATGGCATGAGTCTATGGAATCCTAAGACCATCAATGAACTGGGTACACAATTGTTCAAGCTAAACACCTTGTACCTCGATGTGTGTCACCAGAAAGAATTCTATATTTCTGTCAGAATCAAAGACGACCATTGGTTCCGTGGCGATGACGTTATGTACATTGAGTTTGCTGAATTACACCAACTAGTCCATCGGAACTCTCTCGACAAGACTCTCATCAGCTGCTATTGTCTGTAAGTGATTCTTTCTACTAATTAATAATAAGTCTCTGTGTACGTACATGTCTGTGTTTATTATCCTCACTCTATATATATGATGCAGGTTTGAGATGGGAGAGTGCAAAAAGAGAGGGTGTACTGATATTGGTTTCATTGATCCACATATCGTATTAAAAAACCTAAACCCCAACCAACATGGAAAGCAAAAATGGAGGCCAATATCAAGATGTTCTTAGAGAAGCAACGTGACAAGAAATGTATACTCTTCCCCTACAACTTCAGGTAAGTGTTCATAATGTCGACGATCGTGTATCCATATATATATGTTCATTGTACCTATTAGCTAATTAATGAGTGTTAATGGACATGGCAGTGAACACTGGATATTGATGGAACTCGATCTGGAGAAAGGTCTTCTAGGCATCTAGGACTCGATGAGAAAAGAGCAAAAAGAGTTCCAAGAGATGATAGATATTATTCAGAGGTAATTACAGTCTCACTAGCAAAACTATTCCAGTCTCTCTGCATGCAAATTAATGGTCCAAATATTTTTTATGTTATTTGGTAGTTGTTGGGAAAAGGTCTGTCAGGAACACCATATGAAACGCAAAGTGCCACTGAAAGTAGTGCTATACAAAGTACTATATACCTACCTTAGTTCAATTTCCCTATGCTCGGATGATGACGAATCTTTTTCTCATAAAGTGGGTTCTGCTGCAGCCCCAGGGGACCAATCTCTGTGGATACTATGTTTGCGAGTTCATGAGAGTGTGCTCAAAAAGAACTAGTCTAGAGCAAAAAAGGGTAAGTGTACACATATATATATATATATTCTTCATACATATATTTATATATATATATATTCGTGATAGATATAATTTATTTATCATCATTCTTGATACATATATATATACTAATATACTTTTTCTTTATCTCATATCTCAAATTAAAGACTCGTTGGTTGAAGGAAAAAACCCTGGACACACACCATCTCAAAGCAATCCAAGAGACAATAGGTGGATTTCTGAATGATCAGGTCTTAACTCCTGGCGGCGAGTTTTACTATGACCCAAATATGTGATGATGAAAGCCAAATTTCATATTGATCCAAAGAACATGTGATGATGAAATGTACAATTAATGCAAACTTTACAGGTGACGATGAAATGTAATATCATGTTTTAGTTTACTTTTACTTATGTTGCTTGCGTGCATTGATCGTGCGAAAACTTTATAGTATGTGCGCGTATATGTATATTACTTTGTAGCAAATAATGCGTATTCGAAAACCAAATTAAAACAAAAAAAGAATCATCAATTGAAATAAGCAGGAAAAGAAAAAAAAGACCCTTTAGTCCCGGTTGGTAATACCAACCGGGAATAAAGGGGCCAGCCCAGGCACTGGTGTGGCTACCTTTTTAGTCCCGGCTGGTATCACCAACCGGGACTAAAGGTCCACTTCTATTCCTGGCTACTAACTCTTTATTCCCGAACTCCTATTCCCGGCTACGTAACCGGGAATAAAGGGGGTTGGCAGCCGGGAATAGAAGCCCTTTTTTAGTAGTGAATGGCATGATCACAGGAGCTCATGTCACTATTCATAGCAATTACATGGTAAAAATCACACAAAAACAAATGGATTGAAGTGGCGCATGGAGCATGGTGCATCATCAGTCATGGGCCCTGGTTTTATAGTGCAAGCAAAGCATGTCAGTGTTCCTCGATCGGGGAGCTCTACCTGTCTCATCTTTTTTATGTGCGTGTTTAGTTGGGTGAAATTTGGGAATTTGGCTACTGTAACACTTTTTGTTTTTATTTGGTAATTAGTATTCAATCATGGACTAATTAGGCTCAAAACGTTCGTCTCGCGATTTTCAACCAAACTGTGCAATTAGGCTCAAAACTACATTCACGTATCGCAAGATTTGATGTGATGGATACTGTAGCACTTTTTGGGAAAACTTTTTGGAACTAAACAAGGCCACTTTGCCTTTTTGGATGTCTGTTTGCCTGCCTGCCCGCCTCCAACTATCTCATCTCAATGCTGCTCTTGACGCGCCACTTCCAAGATTGTCACTATAGCTGACAGGCCGTTGGCACTGTCTGTCCCGACACTTCTTTTTGAAAATAAACAGCGGCTGGCCACATCATGCGCCGTGGCATGTTAGTGCTGCGTTCAGATCGGTGGCGCGATAGACCTATCATGTCAATAGTCAGTGTCCCAGTCGTCGCCACATCATCCCTCTCGCCGTACCACTATGCATGGTGTGGCACAGGTGCCGATAGAATATCATTGGCAGTCCTCCGAGGGGTATCCCACAAAGGTAGATTGATCGACAGAGAGGCGTGTAATCGACAACAAGAAGGCAACAGAGACACACGAGTTAGACAGGTTCAGGCCGAATTATCTGTGGTGAAGAATCATTATGCATAAATATTATAAAGTGCATGTTTATGAAGTTTGCTGGTATTTGTGGTGAAAAATCATTGTAGTAATAATCCTAACGCAATTATACATAGTATAAGTAGCGTCCGAGCAATTAGTTTGTTACTGAATGGGCCTTAACATCGAGCACGGAGCCCGTGCATGTGTAGGAGGAACAGGCGTCACCAAGGAAACATAGCCGACCACCCATAACGCAGAGCGTGGAGCCCGTAGCACGTGCAGGGAGAGATTGAAGACGAGGTCTTCTCCATAGAGCGTAGAGCAAAACGTGTGCTGCTCGGCGGTTGATGAAATAACTTGGAGATAAACATAGTATAAGTGGCGTCCGAGCAGTTAGTTCTTTAGTGAGCTATCAGCCTTGGCTAGCCCATAGTCCATAACATTGAGCGCGGAGCCCGTGCACGTGTAGGAGGAACAGGCGTGACCAAGAAACCATAGCCGACCACCCATAATGCAGAGCACGGAGCCCATATCACGTGTAGGGAGAGATCGGAGACTGGGTTTTCTCCGTAGAGCGTAGAGCAGAACGTGTGCTGCTCGGTGGTCGATGAAACATTTTGGAGATATGGAGAAATGTGGTTAATGATTTAGAGAAACCTATTCAACGAAATACGTTGGAGATTTGGAGAAACGTGGTCGGTGATTTGGAGAAACTTGTTCGGTGAAAATGTTGGAGATTTGGAGAAACATGGTCGAAGATTTGGAGAAACTTGTTCGGCAAAAACGTTGGAGATTTGGAGAGACATGGTCTACGATTTGGAGAAACTTGTACGGCGAAAACGTTGGAGTTTTGGAGAAAAGTGGTCGGCGCAGCTATGGTGATTTCGTATTGGAGTTCGTTATGGAGTAGCTTAGAGCTCGGTGACCGTAAGTGTAGATTAAACCATAATGGAGAAATAATGGAGATAAATTATGGCGATAAAAACTTTATTCATCATGGAGCGGAGAATACATATCTAGAGCGTTTCAAGGATAGATACGTCTAAGGTGCTCGATGTGCCATGAGTTGGGGACATCGATTTAGTCTAAGTCACATAGGCGATAAGACCCTAGTCGGGTAACCTCTTTGACGACGTAAGGCCCTTCCCAGGGGGAGGAGAGCTTGTGCATCCCTTCGGTTTTTTGTTTTCTACGGAGAACGAGGTTGCCGACAGCAAATGAACGACCTTTGATGTTGCGGTTGTAGTACCTCCGCAAGCCTTCTAGATATTTGGCTATGCGGACGCAGGTGATTAGGCGTTCTTCCTTGACCCTATCGACGCCCTCTGTCCGAACAGTTGTGGCTTGCTCTTCATCATAATTTTCCACCCTATGTGCTCGGAAGACAATATCCATTGGTAGTATGGCTTCTGAGCCGTATACTAAGAAATATGGAGACACACCGCTGCTATGACTAGCTTGAGTACGCACTCCCCAAACCATAGCTGGTAGCTTTTTGAGCCATCTGCCCGGATGCTTTTCTTCTTTCTGATATAGCCCCTTTTTGAGGGCATCAAGGATCATGCCATTCGCCCATTTGACCTGACCATTAGCTCTAGGATGGGCAATAGAGACGTATTTCACGGAGATGCATCAGTCTTCATAGAAGTCCCAAAAGTGATGGCCAGTAAACATAGTGCCGAGGTCGGTGATAATGCTGTTCGGGAGACCGAATCTATGGATGATATATTTGAAGAGCTCGACTGCTTTCTTTGTAGTAGCCGAGACGAGTGGTTTATACTCAATCCACTTGGAGAACTTGTCAATGGCGACATATATGTACCGGAAGCCACCTGGTGTTGGCTTGAAAGGCCCAATCATATCCAATCCCCAGCATGCGAAAGGCCAGGAAGCAGGGATGGTCTACAGCTCTTGTGCCGGCACGTGTATTTGCTTGGTGAAAAATGGCATCATTCACAACATCGAACGAGGTCTTCTACATCGGAGATGGCCGTGGGCCAGTAAAACCAGCTTAGAAAGCTTTGCCGACCAGGTTTCTCGAGGTCGCGTGGTTGTCGCAGGAACCAGAGTGAATTTTGAGAAGTAGCTTCACTCCCTCTTCTTGGGTGATGTATTTCTGCAGTATCCCTTCCTTGACACTTTTTCTCATCAAGTTGTCGTCCACCAGCATATAATGCTTGCTTCGACGGATTAGGCATTCGGTTTTAGTCTTATCGGTGGGTACTTCGGCGCCAGTGAGGTACTTGATGAATTATTCCCTCCAATTAGCAACCGGAGAAGGTACCATAAGTACCAGCTGCTCGGCGGGGGGAACGTCCTAAATTTCCTTATCTTCTTTAATGGATGACGCCAAAAGATCTTGAACAAAAATCCCCGATGGAATCATGGCTCAAGAGGAGCTTAACTTGGATAGGTGATCGGCGAGCTGATTTTGATCACGTACCACATGGTGGTACTCGATATTGTAGAACTTTCCTTCAAGCTTCCTGATTTTGACACAATATGCATCCATCTTCTCACTAGAGCAGGACCAGTCTTTGTTGAGTGGGTTGATGACCAGCGTGGAGTCCCCATATACCATGATGCATTTAACGCCGAGCTCAACATCTATACGGAGTTCGTGGAGACATATATTCAGCGGCGTTGTTGGAGGCTAGAAAATGTATTCAGAGAACATACCAGAGCTTATCCTTGGTCGGCGTGATGAACAGAATGCCCACACCAGCACTGTTGATGTTGAGACCGCTACCAAAGTACATCACCTAGTGCTCGGGGCAAGTAGTGGCGATGGGCTCTTGAATCTCGGTCCACTCAGCGACGAAATCAGCAAGCGCTTGAGACTTAATGGTAGCCCTGCTTCTAAATTCGAAGGAGTAAGTGCCGAGCTCGACAGCCCACTTGATGATGTGGTCGTTGGCCTCTTTGTTGTGGAGAATGTCCCCCAAAGGGAACTCGGTGACCACGGCGATCTTGTAATACTCGAAGTAGTGGTAGAGCTTGCGCGACATAATCAGAATGGCGTATAGCAGCTTTTGGACCTGAGGATAACGAGTCTTGGGCTTGTTAGGAACCTCGCTGATGAAGTATACCGGATGTTGCACCTTATAGGCATGCCCGACCTCCTCGCGTTCAACCATAATGGTTGTGCTGCTGACGCGAGAAGTAGCGGCGATGTAGATCAGGAGAGTTTCGTCTGGCTGTGGCGCCATCATGATCAGAGGCTTTGTTAAGAACAACTTGAGCTACTCGAAAGTTGTGTCTGCCTCCTCTGACTAGGAAAAGCACTCGGAGGCCTTGAGGAGTTTGGGAACGGTATCCCTTTTTTTGTCGAGGCACGATATGAAGCGGCTTAAAGCAGCCATGTAGCCTATAAGCTTCTGTATATCCTTGACGCATGTTGGCCATTTCATATTGGTGATGGCAGAGACCTTGTCGGGGTTGGGTTCGATGCCACGTGCGCTGACGATGTAGCCTAGGAGTATACCGGATGGATCTCCAAAGAAGCACTTTGAAGGGTTCAACTTTCATCCGTACCTTTTTAGGTTGGCGAACATTTCTTCGAGGTCAGCGATAAGATCATCGGTGGTCTTAGACTTGACAACCACATCGTCGATGCAAGCTTCGACGTTGCAGCCAATCTGTTGATCGAGGCACATCTAGATAGCCCTTTGATAAGTCACCCTAGCATTCTTGAGTCCGAAGGACATGGTGCTGCAGCAGTACACACCGAAGGGCGTGATGAACGATGTCTTGATCTGGTCTTCTTCCTTGATGGTGATCTGGTGATAGCCGAAGTAACAATTGAGGAAGGAGAGTAGTTCGTAGCAGGTGGTGGAGTGTACAACCTCATCTATCCGAGGTAGACCGAAGGGGTCTTTAGGGCAGTGTTTGTTAAGATTAGTGTAATCAACACATATTCTCCATTCTTTATTCTTTTTTGAAAGAGAACAGGGTTTGCTAACTACTCAGGATGATACACTTCTTTTATGAATCCGGTAGCTATGAGCCATTTTATTTCTACCCTAATAGCCTCCTTCTTGTCTGGCATGAATCGGCAGAGTTTCTGCTTGATCGATTTGGCGGTCGATGAGACATTCAAGGAGTGCTCGATCTTCTCTCGTGGTACCCCCGGCATGTCTACAGGTTTCCAAGCAAACACGTCAGCGTTGGCACGTAGAAAGGAGACGAGCGCGCTTTTCTATTTGGGGTCAAGGTGAGCCCCAATCTTCACAGTCTTGGAGGGGTCATCGAGGCCAAGGCCGACCTTCTTGGTTTCCTTAGACTTGGTGGAGGCGCGAGGAGGCTCCAGCGATGGGATCTCCAGGTCATCGACGGGCACCGTCTTGGCGTCGGTGACCACACTAGGCATCTGGATGGAGAGGTCGATGGCTTCGGCAAGAGCGAGACTCTCTATCTCATAGATGTAGGCGATAGAGAGGTTGGTCTGTAAGGTCAGGACTCCTATAGGCGAAGGCATCTTTAGCACCAGATAAGCGTAGTGCGGTACAGCCATGAACTTGGCTAGAGTTGGCCGACCAAGTATGGCGTGGTAGGCGGTGTTGAAGTCGGCGACGTAGAAGTTGATGTGCTCGACACGGTAGTTGCTTGTCATGCTAAACTGTACTTGTAGGGTGATCTCTCTAAGAGATTTTGATGCCCTGCCAAGTACCACACCCCAGAAGGAGTCTAAGGGTGTGAGATCTGTTATACCGAGGCCCAACTAGTTTAGGGCCCCGGTGAAGAGGAGATTCAGAGCGCTCCCACCATCAATGAGCACTTTTCTAAAAAGCACTTTCTGGACGGTTACGTCGAGAACGAGGGGGAAACGCCCTATGTAGGGGATGTTCACCCACTGGTCGGCCCTACTGAAGGTGATGGAGACCTCGGACCATGGGCGATAGCTAGGGTTGGTGGCAATGTCTTCCGTAGTGATGGCGAGCACCCACCGGGCAATGAGCTTCTGTTCTCTTCTATTCTCAGCGGAGGCGAGGCCCCCAAAGATGGTGGCGACCACCTTATTGTGGTCCTAGAAGGCATTGTTATTGCCCCTAGGTGGTCGACAGCCTCTAGCTCTGTCGTTGGTGTCATCATCTAGCTTTTTGTCCTAGAACTCCTTAGCTAAGCTGAGGTAGTCCTTCATTTTATGTCTAGCATTCTTGTGGAGAGGACATGGGCCATCGAGGATCTTCTTGTATTGCTCGTCGTAGTTACGCTTGGCGTGAGGTTCATTAACAGCGGCGACGATGTGATCTGGCCGGCGGCGACGATTTTGACTAGACTTGGGTCCTTCTGGCCGATCATGGCTACTGTCACGATGGTAACTGCGGTCGTCGTAGCGGCGATCGTTGTGGTGTCGGTCGTCAGGGTGGTCGTCCTAGTGGAGTGTTGGGCGATGAGTGCTCGCATCCTCGTTGAAGCACACCTCAGCTTCCTCAGCATCGGCGTACTGGTTGGTGGTAGTGATCATCTCGGCAATCCCTATGGGCAGCTTGCGGTTGAACTTAGAGTGAAGCTCATGGTGATGGAGTCCTCTGATGAAGACGGTGATGACCTCCACTTCTGTGATGTTGGGAATAGAATTCATCATCTTGGAAAAGCATCTGATGTAGCTACGGAGGAGCTTGGATGGCTTCTGGTTGATGCGGTTGAGATCATGCTTGGTACCCGGCCGAGTACACGTAGCCATATAATTGTCAGTGAAGACTTTTTCAGCTCTTCCCAGGATCCAATGGAGTCCAGGGCAAGGCATGTGAACCAGTTCATGGTGGTTGGCGTGAGCATGACGAGAAGATAGTTTGCCATAACACTGGTGTCTCCTCTGGCGGTGCGGACAGTAGTGGCATAAGCCTATAGCCACTGTATTGGGTTCATCCTTCCTTCGTAGGGCTCGACCCCAGTGATTTTAAAACCATGGGGCCACTAAAGTGTTTGGAGCGCCCTCGTGAATGCTGGGGGCCCTTCAGGGTTGGTGGCGCCATCGTCTGCAGCGTTGCCAGTGTTGAGCGGCTTGAGAGCTGAGTCTAGGTTACCATACTCTTGCTCGTACTCTTGGCGGCGATGTACTTCTTCTTCACGGAGATTGAAGCGGCGTTCATTGATATGTCGTCATGCATCTCAAAGATTGTTGAAGTGCACTCGAACATCCTGGTCGACCTCTTGGTCATGTTGGCAGTGATGTTCGATGCGGTTGCCCCTAGCTCTGCCCTAGGGGGTTACCTGTCGTCGTGGTGCTGGTCTGTGAAGCGACTTGGGTAGCGATCGAATCTTGTCGTGGCTGATCGGCGAATCAAGGTTGTGGAGTATGAAGGTCTCTGATCCTAGCGGATCTCATTGACCTGATAGTATGCTGTTTTAAGCATGGCGGTGACCTTGACGACCTTAGGTGTCTGCGGGAGCCGAGCGAGCTCGTTGGCGGCCACTATGAGATTGGTGCTTGGGGTCTTGTAGATGTCGTGGCCATCAACATGGACAAACTCATCGTTGAGGTTGCGTTGGTGTGGCCTTCCTTGCGAGTCAAGTTGCTGCTTGGCCATCGTAAGAGCAATCTCATTTGCTCAGTGCTACGCACGGTTGACGTTCTGATTCTCGCGGGTGGCACATTCCTCGGATTCACCGTTCCGAGGGTGCTGTCGATGCTGACGTTGAAGATTGCGCCGCCGTGGAAAGAAGGGAGAGGAAGTAGCTCGGTGGTGGTTTCGGCGGCGGTCTCCATAGAGCCCTGTGACTCAGAGTCTGGATTCTCCTCTAGGATGGTTTGGAGGGATGCTCCGGGGCGTCGGCCGACGTGCAGCATGTTGACGGCCGGTGGAGGCTGATCGGTGATCTGGTCGGTGGGAGGATGGACATCTCCAACCTGGTCGGTGAATCTGCCCCTTAGGGCATCTTGGTAAGCGGCGGCGGCATTGGCGAACCTGAAGGGTAGGGCCGTAACCCTTGGAGTCTCCCAAGCTGCCTCCGATAGATCCGGATCGAAGGGTGGTCGGCACTGAACCAGAGTGTCCAGAGCCGATTCGGCGATGGAGAGGCAATCGACGAGCTTTAGACTAACCTGATCGATGGATGTGATCAGATCGTCGTTGTTGATCTGCCTCCTCTGGTAGCGACGAAGCGGGCGGCGAGTTGTTGAAGAAGGCAACCTCGGAGGCAGTTTCGAGATCGGATTTGCAGTCGCAGGTGTTGAGGTGATCGGCACAGAATCGATCTGCACCGGCTCGATGAGCTCTCTGACTCCGTCAGCGTTGATGACCCACGAGATGGATCCGACCATGAAGATCTGGCCGGGCTGCGGGAGGGATGAAGAGCCTGCGAAAAAAATCATCTTGTTCGACAAGGAAACAACACACACACCCCTACCTGGCATGCCAACTGTCGACAGAATATCGTCGGCAGTCCTCCGAGGGGTATCCCACGAAGATAGATTGATCGGCAGAGAGGCGTGTAATCAAGAACAAGAAAGCAACAGAGACACACGAGTTAGACAGGTTCAGGCCATCAGTATGACATAATACCCTACTCATGTGGTCTGTTGGTTTATATTAGCTATCGTATGATATTGCGTGAGTTTAGAGGTGGTCTTTGTCCGCCTTATATAGTCCGGGGGGCAGGGTTACAAGTCGGTTAGATCTGAGAGATAACCGGAAAGTAATAATAGATTACATGAATCTTGAGATCATACGTATCCTAACAGATCTCGTAGTATCTTCATGATATCTTTCCGGTGTCTTGTGGGAGGCGCCTCGCAAAGCCGTGCCACATAAGGTTTCGTCTTGTGGGATGGGCCGCCCCTAGGGGCGTAGCCCATGTGGTCTGCCGTGGGTATCTGGGGTCGTACCCCCACAACAGACGTTTCGCCGCGTCAGGGAAATAGGCGCGGCCAAGTGTTAGATTTAAAAAAAAATAAACAATGTTAGATTTAAAAATAGTTTGCAGAAAGTGTTAGAATTAAAAAAAATCACCCTAGCCATGTCGTCGTCATCTCCGGCGTGGGCTCATGGCCGCGTGGGAGAGGGAGAGCGGGGTTGCGTGGGAGAGGTGGGCCGGCCCATGTCGCGCCATCCGCGCTCTGCACGATGGTGCGCGTGATAACTTCTGCGATTTAGCTAGCCACCACAGCCACAGGTCGACGAGAGTGACCTCAGAGCAACGGTGGATCTGCACCTGGGCTTCGGGGCTGCAGCCCAGGCCACAGCTCCAAAATGTCAAGAGCGCCTGTTCAGTCTCTAGCCCAAAGTCCAAGCACGCGTTCAACCTCCCCCGGCACCAGTATTCCATAGGCCCAAGCAGAGTCAACCAATCTTCAACTATTTAGTTTCAAAAAAAAAAAAATCTTCAACTATTTAGCCCCCCTCTTATCTTATTTCTGGATCCACCACTATCTCGAAGCATCAGATTATCAAAACTGAAATAATTAGGTTCAGTCTATTTTCCCACTGAATTAACCAAATAACTCTTTTTTGATAATTTTCAAATATACAAATTTAGGCTATTCAGTATATTTTTTCTAATACTCTCCAAATATATAAATAAGTTATGTACGTAGTCATTTCTTTCCACAATCTTTTCTTCTTTGGTCTCACCAAACATCTACGCTATAACGATGCCAATTTTGCTATAGTTTGAAAGTTTACACCTTAAATTAAGAGCAATAAATACAAGCATGAACACATTATATGATCACCCACTAGTTGCTGGAGGTGTATTTAGGTTATTCGGTCTATTCGGATTTTAGAGGCCAACCACGAACACTAACCCATACCACGAATGAAAATAAACTCAGAACCAAACCCAAAATAGACCGATCGATAATTCATGTTCAGGTCAAGTTGGTTTTTGGTTGTCGGGGCTCAAAGCGAATATACCTACAGAATTACACTACAAAGCAATTGGATTATCACGGACCAAGCATGAGTTACACTACAAAGCAATTGGGTTATCATATACCTGGGCATGTTTGATTTGAAACCTGCCAAGCAGCTTACCTCTGAGATAGGCAACCAAAGTCGACGTCCTAGGATAGCTGCAAGCAAGCAAATCTGCCTAGGCACGAAACCAAACAAGGCGTATTATATGTCTAACTCCTCATGTTCCTCCAACAGAACACCACGACCCCTTTATCCCACCAGCCAAACACATCGCCTTACGATAAACATGTCATCAGTTTTCTCACCTACATGGAGGGAGGAAGGAAGGCAGGCTGAGGAGATAGGCAAATAAACGGTAATATAAAAGTGGGCACAATCAAGGGTAAGGTAAAAAAAAATTGGAGCAGGAGAGATGATTAGGAATTTAGGCTCTCCAGCCATGGAGCCTAAGACGCAGATCCATGGATCCTGTCGCAGAGGAACGCATGAAGGGGGTAAGACGATGTGGCCTGGCCTGGGTTGGCCCGGCCCGCCATCCAGAGCTGCACAGGCTGGTGGGTGGTGACGCGTCAAGTGGGCCTTCAGGAGATGGGTGCGCTACTAGCACTCTAGTCTAGAGTGTGTAAGGCATTGCTGGGATGTTATCGGACATCAATCCACGTGTTTTAGGTGGATTACAGTGGAACTTAAACTAAATTACATCTCAATACAAGTAGATTAATATGAATCCGACTACATCTAACAAGGCCTAGAGAGGACAGAAAGACGGGCGCTGCTGCTAGTCAAGAGTGCCAGAACAGCGAGAGAAGACGACGGCTGAGGCCTTAATGCAGGGGCTAAAGTTTAGGGGTGTCACGTGGAAGTGTTCAGATAGTAATAATAAAATAAATTACTTAGTAATCCGCGGTACGAATTTATTAAGTCTAATTAATCCGTTATTAGCACATGTATTACTGTAGCACCACATTGTCAATTCGTGGACTAATTAGGCTTAAAAATTTTGTCTCGTAAATTTATCGTAATCTATGCAATTAATTATTTTTTAGTCTATATTTAATACTCTATGCATGTGTTAAATATCCCAAACAAGGCCCGAAAACAGAAATCATACACGTTGATTCTGACCGAAGACGTGGGATGACAACTTGGGGGCGCTCGCTGGTGCTGCGCTGTCACCCCGCCTGCCGCCTGCCTGCGCGCCCCTGGGGTCAATTTGAAGGCACTGCGACTGCGACGCCCCGGCTCCGGCTCTGACCCGGCGCTATCATTATCAAACTC
This sequence comes from Miscanthus floridulus, assembly GCF_019320115.1. Classification (NCBI taxonomy): domain Eukaryota; kingdom Viridiplantae; phylum Streptophyta; class Magnoliopsida; order Poales; family Poaceae; genus Miscanthus; species Miscanthus floridulus. The sequence goes on from NC_089595.1 coordinate 24,027,672, forward strand.
GAATGCAGGGTGTTTGGCCGGGCCCTGTGTCGGTCGGTGGTTGAATCGTGCATGAATCAACAGAATTTATTATTTATATATAAAATTATAAATCGAATAAACTTGTGATGAATCAACAGAGAGGAGGTGTAGTAGTGAAGGAATCAATCTCTGAACTTACAGACAGCAGTAACTTGAGACAATCAGGACATACCCATGAATATATATACTAGTAGCAGCTTGATAACTGTTTGTTCGATTCATCGACGATCACACACAAGTCGGCACGGCATTTATTAACAGATAGATAGAATCATACAAGAACAGAGCAGCTTGTGCTACCTAGCTACGACTATAGCAGGTGTTGGAATCGGCATCCATACATAACAACATACATATCGGCGAGCTGAGCAAGCAAGGAACAGCAGTAGTAGCTAAGCCAATAACTAAGCTACTTGGTGATGGCGTAGACGGCGTAGATGATGCCGGGGAGGTAGCCGAGGAAGGTGAGGAGGAGGCAGAGCCAGAACTCGTGCCTGCACCCGAACTTGAGGAACACCCCCAGCGGGGGAAGGATGATGGCGATCAGGATGTCCACGCAGCTGGCCGTCCCCTCCGACATGGCTGCCTGCTGCTTTCTTCTCGATCTGCTGCTCGGCGGTGATCTCGATGGACGGATGCAGTACTCTTCTCTCCTGTGCTGTGCTGTGCAGTGCCTTTTCTCTGCCTTGCCTGTTGGCTTGGATGGATCGGATTGCTGATTTCCTTTGGCTTGCCCTGCTGCGGGGAGTTCACTTTATAGACCGACGGACGGACGGACGGACGGACGGACGGACGAGGAAGAGCCACTGACAGCTAGGTTCGTTTGATCAACCATGCTTATCAGCAATGATACAGTGTTTTTCTCAGGCAACAAAACAGCATCAGCCGACTTATGAAGATCCTAATCCCCAACAGTCGAACACGCAACGCGAAGAGGACACGTCTCATGGTGGGCGGTGGCACGTGCGGTGCGAGCGGTCCCGACCTCCCGACGAGGCGCCGCCGCGGACAAGTGGCGTCCGTCCGTTCCAGGGCGTGGACGGTTGATCCATGGATGCCGCGTCCGATACGACGACGTCCCGCGACGGCAAGGCAACGCGGTGGGCGGCTGCATGCTGCCGACGCGCGGCCTGCTGCTTCCTTCGCTGCTAAGCAGCAGCATCTATTCTTGGTCCACGGACGCGGACGACGCAGCGCCCGCCCGGACGGCCAGGCCAGACTTCACTCGCCGTCTGCTTGTGCGGGTGCGGCCGTGCCAGCTGCATGCTGCTGTGCCGGCTGCCGCCCTGGAAGCAGTACCGCACCAAAGCACACACGCGTCAGCAATCAACCACCACCACCCGAGAGGTGGAACGCTGGCGTTCAAAATCTAACGCGGATAACTTCACCACACGTGAAATTTTCGTATTTGGGTCTCTTTTGAAAATAATTTTTAGAAAAATACCAACGCCAAAACATTTTCTGAAAATAGACCATTTTTAGGCGTCTTAGCACATGACGCCGAGATATGAGGCTCGGCGTCGTGTCACTCGACGCCGAGGTACTGCCACGTCACGGAAGACCGGGGTCGTCGTCGACACGTTGGCGCGTGGGTCCGAGACGTCGGCGTCGTGTCAGCCGTCGCCAAGTACCCAACCTCGGCGCGGTCGGACCGAGCGCCGAGCTCTGGCCCCATCCGGAGCGCGGCCCAGGCGGCCCAACAAAGCACGGTGGCCCAGCAGCTCGGCGTTGGGTCACTTAACGCCGAGACTCCAGACCTCGGCGTGACCCGACTCAACGCCGAGGTCTAGACCCTTTAAGCCGAGGCCCCCTTCTTCTTCTTCCCTCCCCTCCTCCATTCCCCCACGGCTCCCAAATCCCCCACGGCCCCCACGAAACTCTAACCTCCAAAATCGACCCCCGGTGCCCGGATCTTGTCTCCCGAAGCTTCCTCGAGGTAATGGTCCCTCCCCTCCTCCATTCTATCCGCGTAGATGTGCTTATATTGTCTCTAATCATTTGGAATCATGGTTGTTTGGTGATTTGGTATATTTGTGTTTGCATTTGCAAAATGTATGGCTTAGGATCATTGAGTGCATTGTTGTTTAACTGTTTTATGTGATGAACATGTTAGGTTAGTTTGGTTTCTAGTTATTTTGGTCATTAGGGTTATTTGTTTATTGTAGGTGTCATTAGGGTTAGTTATTTGTTGGTCATTAGGGTTACTATGTATTTTATTTATTTGTTGGTCATTACATTTCAATTTGTTATGATCAAGGCGTTTTGCCAAGGTACTCCTCTTTCCCCTCTTTCAATTCATTCATTTAGATTCGTTTGTTTTTGAACTTGGCATTATAGGTTTGGTTCATGTTCATGTCATTCGTACAATGTATGGTGGTTCAAATGATTGAATGACCCAAATGTATGGTTGTTGGTGTTGTTGTTGTTGTATATGTTATGATTTATAATCATTGAGTTAAATTTTATGTTTGTTGGGATTCAAATTTGTTTAGGGTTTGTAATGAAAAGCTTATTTGGGAGGTATGGTGATGTAGTGTTAGTACCTTTACATTCGTTGCAAGGTACTTTGGATTGATTTTTTTTCTACGTAATGTTAGGATGCCAAGGCGTGGTAAAGCTCGTATTCCAAGGTAATCCCAATGTTTATTCATTATCTATGCAACAAATAGAAAACCCTAGGTTTAGGTTTGGTTCTCCGTTAATATGACTAAATTCTTTCAATTGTAGCTATGGTCGTCAGATGGCAAATCCCTACGACCTAAAGCCTCTCCCTGAAGGTGTTCCTCGACCAATGTGCTTTTGTGGTGATCCTTGCAAGGTAGACATCTCTGAAGATGAGGAAACATATAGACAGAGGTACTGGATGTGTCCCAATTATGCATGGAAACCTACAAAGCAACAGCGCCGTGCATCGTTTGTGAGGAATTTTTATTGTGTTAATTAATTTTCTTGTGATATTAAGTATTGCTTATTTATTTGTTTTGTAACAATTTGTTTTTCTTGCAGACCGTTCCACCACTGTGTGACTTTGAGCAGTGGATTGGCACTGAGATCAAGGAGTCGGACAAGCAGCGTCTAGAAGGCCTGAAGGAGTGGGATGCGGAGGTTAAGGAGAGGTTTGAGCAGAGACGCAGACTGGAGGCTATAGAAAAGGAGCATAAGGAAGAGGAGGAAAGGAGGCGTGTTGCTGCGTACAGGGCGGAGAGGGAGAAGAAGCTTGAGCGTGTGCGCCGAGCGAAGGCAGCGATGGAGGAGAATCCCGATGCCGAGAGGAAGGGAAAGTGGCCTCGTTGCACTCAGTAGGTATTTGGTTCATTTACGAGCGATGTCGTGTAGCCCTGGACTTTTTTACTATGTTGTAATGCACTCTGCTTTTATTTCAGATGAACTTATTCCCTGGACTTTTTTTATTATGTTGTAATGCACTATGATTTTATTTCAGATGGTCTTGTGCCCTGTACTTCGTTAACTATCCTAAGACTATAGTGGTACTGTTTGTATCACTGAAAAGACTACTTGTGTTGTTGCAGTCACTGAAAGGGCTACAGGTACTGTTGCAGTCACTGAAAGGGCTACAAGTCTATTTGAAAACTCACTGAAAAGCCTAGATTCGTTTACTGTTGTATCCGTATACACAATGAATTAATATCAGAGTGATGTACTGCATTTAGATGAAGTGACAAAACACAGGTGTAGCCTTTTCAGATGAAATGACCAGTCATGGTTGTAGGCTTTTCAGATGAAGCATCTAGCCTTTGCAGATTCAATAAATGAGTACGCACACATGTTTTTTGTCAAGTAGCATTCATGGTGAACCTGCCTTCATCTCTATATATAGTGCTCCATGTCTTGCTCCACATCCACACAAATTGTTTTCTGGTTTAGTTTTAGCAAATGTCGAGCGGAGGTTCCTCGAGTGGAAAGGGTTTCGGCGGAGGGAGAGGAAGGGACCTCCGATTGTGTGGGAGGGTTCTCTGGGTCCTGATTCTTTTGAAGAACCAATAGAGGAATTTCCTTTGGAGAGGAAGAGTGACTTCACCCGTGAGAGACCTCTTAGATCATACGAGAAGCGCATTGAAGATTGGCCAAAATGCCGCCACGGTTTGGATTGCGTTGTGCAGATGTACAACGACTGTGACGGTGGAGGCCGTCGTTTCTTCAGATGCCCGCGAGGATTTGTATTGCCTTTGAACTCTCTCCTTTTTTAGATTTGCATTTGGTTTCTACTAGTACTTATTGGTAGATGGGTTTTCAGGATTCAAGCTGTCCAGATAACTGTGGCTTCACTAGATGGGTCGACCCTCCTCCTATCTATCCCCATCAACAGTACATCACATATCTACAGGGACGCATCTTTGACCTAGAGTATGGCCCTAGAAGTGGTAACAGGGACAAGTCGGACGACGACAACAGCAATGATGCAGAGGAGGCACTATGCAATAATCCGTACTGCGAGTGCCCGTACCATAAGAAGGACGGACCTCCTTCTCCACCGCCACCGCCACCACCACCGCCTCCGTCAACTGGAGGATACTATGGGGAAGGCGCAACTCAGTTCAATATGTGGGAGCATTATTAGGACCAACATTTGTTAGTCAATCCGAATGTGGAATGCTTGTATGAGTTGTTCTTTTCAATCTCGTAAGGCATGCTAGGTTTAGTTTGCAACATGCCCTTGTTAGTTTTTATGTGAGTGTGTACCCTTTGCAATGTCTGTATCACTTGTTTCTTTCAATCTCCTAAGGCATGCTAGGTTTAGTTTGTGACATGCCATTTGTTACTTTTGATGTGACTGTAATCGTTGTGCCTCCGCTATTTCATAAATTGCAGTTTACCTACCTCTAAGTTTCATGTACTATGGTTGATTCCCAAACTGAAAAAAAGATTTGAGTCTCTCTAAAAATAGGGGATTGAAATCGAACCAACAAGCGGTTTTTCCTGCAGGAACAAACATACAAACATAAATATAACTTGTCTACTCCCCGCATGGTAGGTGAAAGCTATGTGTCTCCGGACGCCACCGATCTATCAACGTCGTCAGCGCCACTGGGTTGAAAGGTGGCGTGCCTTGACGACAAACACGAGCAACGGTAGCAAGGTTCGCCAGCTTCAGGAGGGGCATGTACCTCTCGTCGTAGACCATGGTCGTAGAGGCCTCATGTGTCATTGGCCTCAGCACATTCAAAACCTGCAAAAAAAACAAGCATGAAAAAGTATTAGTTCATGTCACTTTATAAAGAGCATGGACTATAGAGCAAAACATGAACAATGCAATGTTTTCATACAAATTGTTGAATATACCTCTCCGTTCTCGATCCTCCGAGCCCGGTGGTGCTCATCGAACCTTGGATCAAGAAGGGGGAACCGATCCATCCTGCAACATAAGCAATGCCAAACCATTAGTATAAGTTAAAGCATGTGTATGTGGTACGAAGTAACATAAAAATAAAAAAAATAAAAGTAAACCAATGTACCATTACACAAAGCAATTCTAGTAGCTAGCTTGATGGATACCTGTTGTCTAAGTAGTTTAGGACATTTTCTCTTATTGTGGCCCGGCTTATGGCAACCAGAGCAACGGCTCTTTTGGGTGTCCTCTACAAAATGTCTCCCAACCTTACTCGTGGTTGATCTACCTTTCGTGGCTCGGTCCATGTCCATCCTGAACCGCTTCCGCCGCCTAGGTCCTCTACTCTTCTAGAGTAAACCAAGATCAGCCACATACTTGGGGCCATCATAAGTAGGCCATTGACTCTCGTCAAGAAATGGCTCGAACTAAGGATTCCAGGTGCTCATTAGGTTCCTCAAAGAGAACTCCGCGGCCATACGGGGAGGGACCTCAGGGTCAACACGTCTAAGGCGACAGGCTGTAATCATGTGGGAGCAAGGCCTATGGTATATGATCGGTTTTCCACACGTACACTTGTTCTCATTGATCACTACTTTATGTTTTCGAGCACCCCGGTCTTCACCACCAATGTTAGTTCCGCCACCCTCTAGAATCTCATATCCATGGTTGATCGGATCGAAACATGAACCCTTCTGTCGTTTAGACTTTTTCTTTGAGAAAGCTAGTTCCTGAGATGCTAAAAGTGGCCAAGCTTTGCCTGCTGTCCATAGAGACCTCGCATGCTTCTTCCTCGAAACGAACCAAGAATTCAACTTGTAGAAGGTGAATGAGGCAATAGCAGTCATAGGCAGACCACGACAACCTCTTAGAAGGCTGTTGAACATCTCTGCCATGTTACTAGTCATGAAGCCCCATCTCCAACCACCCGTGTCATATGCAAGTGACCACTTATCCTTCGACGCCATCAACTCGCTCAAGAATTGCCTGTCATCAACATTTGTGGCTAACTTCAGGGCATCTAACTTGTCTTTGAATAATTGAACCTCTTGCTGCCTGCAAATCTCCTCAAATAATTTGAAGTTGTCCTTTGTGTGATCATGCCTTATAAGATTCTGAGCAAGGTGTCTGGTGCACCACCGGTGATGTATTTGGCCGTAACCAGGAATCTCTTGTTCTACGGCATTCAGAATGCCAGCATGCCTATCGGATATCACACAAACATCACGTCCCAGACCAATTACCATTTGTCTTACTAGCCTGAGAAACCAACACCAACTATCCGTGTCCTCCTTCCGAACAATCGCAAAGGCCAATGGCACAAGCTGGTCCTTTGCATCTGTCCCAATACAAATAAGCATTGTGCCTTCAAATTTCCCTGTAAGAAAGGTCCCGTCAATTGAGACGACGGGCCTGCAATGCTTGAATGCTTCGATGCTCTGCCCGAACGCCCAAAACGCCCTTCCAAATACCTGGCTACCATTTCTTGTTTCACCCTCCTTAGGTAAATACTCGAAGTGCATCCTAGGATTTACGGCCCTCATTGCGTTCAACATTACAGGGAGGCGCTCATAAGCTTCTTCCCAATTTCCAAATATTATTTCCAGTGCACGCTGCTTTGCCCTCCATGTTTTCCCATACTTGACATAGTAATTGTACCGTTGGAAGATGATCTCAACCAACGCAGACACCGTAATGGTTGGCATATGCTTCACCACGGGGCATAATTGCCTTGCAATGAACCTAGAATTGAGCTGCAGATGGTTCTCTTCTACCTCAACAGTGGCACAAACATGTGGTTGCTTCACTGAGGTAATCTTCCATTTGCCTGCCTTCGTCTTCCTAGCACATACTCTCCAACCACACTGTTGTTCTTCACAAGCAACAGTGTACCTCTTCTCCTTGAATGAATTGATGACCCTAAAAGGTCGGTTGTGTACAATGGAGTACTCTTGCAACCATGATTTCAACTCATCTATGGTAGCAAACAATATGCCCTTCCGTATGATGAGGCAACCGCTAACATCAGGCACAGTTGTATCACTTGGCCCACCATCAGCTACTGCCCTATGACCATGGCTAAGGTCCTCGAAATCACCAACTAGTGGATCTCTCCAAGGCAAGACCCTAGACAATATCTCTATTTCCCTTAAATTCAGACGACCAACAGGGCGATCGTCATCAGAGTCTTCGGCTATCTCCTCTATGAAGGACTCATCATCTCCAGCTATCTCCATGTCAAAACGGTTCGTAGCCCTAGCATCACCAAAGTCTTCTTCACTACTAAGATCATCTTCGTCGCTAAGCTCATCCTCAATAGATAAGTCTCCGCTAGCGTCGTCCAAACCTTCTTCTGCATCAACAATTACATAATCATCATCTTCTTCATCACTATCATGATTGCCCTCACCATCGGCAACCGGATTCTCTTCCTCATCTCCACCGTAGCCTAGTTGTGTGACAAGTATTTCTTCTTCAGGCAAAGGACCATAACCTATATGAGCGGGGGAAGATGGCCATGCTTCGAAGTTATCATTTCCTAAGCCGGACTCCTTACTTACTACTAAATCCAAAGATCGCACTTCTGAGGCCAATACAACTGCCTTGTAATCATTCCATTCAGACTCGTTTGTAATTTTGAGCAACCGCTTGATCCGAGGACCCTTCGACGACCCAACATCTATGACACCTTCAAACTGAACATGCACGTCTCCTTCATTCCAGCCTAACTTAACCTTCACTCGCTCCACTAACTGGGTCAAAGATGGTGTTTCAGAAAAAATCAACAACTCCTCACACATGTCCAGAAATTCCAAACTATCATCTCTTGTCCTAACAATACGGCCTCCATGATGCAACCTCACTAATTTATCCATCTACAGCCATCACACAACAAGTAGTGTAACATATGAATATATTTCAATCCAATAAGTAGAAACTAAAATATATCATTTCATCGTTTTTCAACCCCAACAACATAATCATTTCTAGTCATAACAAATTGAAATGTAATGACCAACAAATAAATAAAATACATAGTAACCCTAATGACCAACAAATAACTAACCCTAATGACACCTACAATAAACAAATAACCCTAATGACCAAAATAACTAGAAACCAAACTAACCTAACATGTTCATCACATAAAACAGTTAAACAACAATGCACTCAATCATCCTTAGCCATACATTTTGCAAATGCAAACACAAATATACCAAATCACCAAACAACCATGATTCCATATGATTAGGGACAATGTAAGCACATCTACGTGGATAGAATGGAGGAGGGGAGGGACCATTACCTCAAGGAAGCTTTGGGAGCCAAGATCGTGGCACCGGGGGTCGATTTTGGGGGTTAGGGTTTGCTGGCGGCGCGGGGGAGAAGAGAGAGGGAGGCCGGCGGTTTCAGAATGAAGGGAGGAAGAAGAAGGGGCCTCGGCGCGGCCTAAAGGGTCCAGACCTCGGCGTTGAGTCGGGTCACGCCGAGGTCTGGAGTCTCGGCGTTAAGTGACCCAACGCCGAGCTGCTGGGCCACCGTGCTTTGTTGGGCCGCCTGGGCCGCGCTCCGGATGGGGCCAGAGCTCGGCGCTCGGTCCGACCGCGCCGAGGTTGGGTACTTGGCGACGGCTGACACGACGCCGACGTCTCGGACCCACGCGCCAACGTGTCGACGACGACCCCGGTCTTCCGTGACGTGGCAGTACCTCGGCGTCGAGTGACACGACGCCGAGCCTCATATCTCGGCGTCATGTGATAAGACGCCTAAAAATAGTCTATTTTCAGAAAATGTTTTGGCGTTGGTATTTTTCTAAAAATTGTTTTCAAAAGAGACCAAAATACGAAAATTTTCACTCACCACACGCCATGGTAGGACGCGGACGCGTGCAATGCAATGCGACCTTGGGCAGGGGCTGGGCTACCTGGTCGAGATCAGATGCCGATGGCGCTGGCGTCTTGACAGGCACCGGCCAGGCCGACACGTCGTCGTCGTCGCCATCGCCACCCACGTTGCTGGGATTGGTCAGACAACTGCTCTTTAATTGTCTGCATCTGCGGCGTGTACACGTATCCTCGCCTCTCTGCATTCTTCTCCCTCGTCACAGTCGTCAGTCAAACAAATCTAGCGAAATGATAAAAAAAAGAGTCAGTTATGAACAGTCTCATTGCAACAAGGTTAAAGAAAAGGGGGTCCACGCAGGGCAGTAGAGCGGAGCCCTTTGAATCAGTAGTAGTAAAGATAGAAATCGAGATAGAGATGGACATAGATATTGATTGAGATAGAGATAGAGGGATAAAGAGAGAGATGGGGAGGGATATAACGTGTAATCCTGTGTATGTAAATTTTTTTTTAAGTAGTATATTTTTTAGTTACTAAAGTTCTTAGCTTAAAGACCTATTCGGACATCCTGGCCCACCGTGAACGAATAAAGCTACGTAGAGGGCACATGATGACTTTCATCATATATATTGGAATAAATAAAGAGGGAAATTAAAGGAGCTGCCGTAAGGAGCTTTACCCAGCTTTTCGCGTGTTCTTTGGCGAAAAGAGGCAAAAGCCGCAAACTAAAACCCAGCCGCAAGGGCAAACCACATCCATCTCTCTCTGCTACAAATAAATTTGATGCATCTACTAGCTAGGCCCATCGCACATCTCTGCTCTAAATTTTTCCTATCTTCTTGCGACTCCCAGTCCCAGATATGAGTCCATCGGATATACTCCTCTAATAGACCATCATATTGTTAATTAGACCTGGTCACCTGGGCATCGATCTTAGGCTGCTCTCGCTTGGCTAGCTAGCTCCGTGTGTTCGTCGACATTCTTCATCATCAAAACCTGCTGCTGGTATGTAGTATAGTAATACGTACATACTTGTCCGTCCCCTTCTCTGTTGCCATGCACGCATGTTTTCTACGGGGAAACAAATACGCCGTGCATTGTGACTGAATCTAGCACCAACATAACATGCCGTTCTTTGTGTGTATTCTGCTCGCAGGTGGTGACGAAATAATGAACTGATCATGGGTTAGGCCTGTTAATTTGCGCCTCCTTTCTTGCTTGATTGGTCTTTTGCACACCAAGCACATTGTTGCTCACCTGCGTCGACCGTCGTGAGTACTATTCCTTCACATTCTTTTCATTTCTTTCAGCCAATGCTCTTCATCTCTCACATTATCGAAGGCTGTAGTGTACAGAACGTATGAAAACAAGTACCACATGTTGTGCTATTTTAGTTCCGCTGAGTAAGCAGCAGGGGACGGCGGAAAGTATGAATAGTAATCCCAGATTATCTTATTCCACATTCGACAAAACTACATGTGTATTTTTAGATCAAAGGCTTAGCCCAGCTTTATTAGAGAGCGCACGAGAGAACCTTCACTTGAACTACTTCAGCAATATTTTTCAACGAACGAACAGTGTTTTACTCTCACAACAAATCAACATAAGCATCAACATAAACCAAATTTCTACGAAATGAACAGGGATTGAAGTATCACACACACAACGGACGCAACCGCCCAGAAACCACACAGTATTCGCCCAAACAACTACAACGACCTGACTCTATGAAACTCTACTAAACTCCGGTATGATACTATGGGCACATCATTCGTCTACATACAAACACAAGCAATGTAATCCACCAACATAGGACATAAAGTACGTGCTATCTCACCACGAGGGCCTAAACCTGTATAAATCTCTATGTTTTGTGTTACCATCAAGCTCTAGGCTTTGACGACATAACCCCATATCCATGTTAACCTTGACAAAACACTAAAAAGAAGATCTTGAATCCATCAAATTTCTCATAATACCTTCGTTTAATTTGTAGTACAGTGGAGGCCCTATGTATCCATAGTGATGCCGCAGTGTCTCTCATAAAGCCAAGGAAAATCCTTAGCAATCAAGCAGTCGAAGCAAAACCAATCATCCTCCGTCATTGAAAACTTCGAAAGGGGAAAGTGAGTACGAGAAGAACACAATTTCAACAAAAGTAGATAGAATTTATGTAGGGTAAACAATAAAAAAGGGGATAAGATAGGATAAAGGTTTTCAAAAAATAGTTTTTGTAAAAAATATTCCACTCTTTTCATGCAGCCAATCCTAAGATCTCATATGCTACGGTCGTGAAGTTGTAGTACTCAGGCTCTTCATCTATAAATAAACAACGGGTAAGTACTTAAGGTACTTAGAAAACCCTAATGCAGGGGTCACATCCCACTACTACAAAAAGCTTGATCAGCGCTGGGACTTTCACCGTAACCGGCGGTGATGCATTTCACTACTGGTTTAGAGGTAGATGGGGCACAAAAGAGTGACTGACTAGCGGTGATGAACGTTTTCACTGTCGGTTCGACGTTCGATCCGGCAGTGGAGACAGTGCCGGTCTTCGCCGTCATTATCAATTTATCATACGCTGACGGTGAAAACATCTAGCACTTCTTGTTAGTCACCCAATACACGACAATTGTATTATGAAAATTGCAGTATAACCGCCTGCCTATCCAAATCGTTGGTGATATGGAAACAACCGACAGTGATGATAGTGGCAACACCACCTTTAAAAACATCACACCGGCGATGAGGGACAAGACATCACCGTCGAATCAAACTCAAGCGCGGCAGTGATGGACAAGACATCATTGACGGATAGTACGCCAGACCGACGTTGATGTAGCTATTATCACTGCTGGATCGAATGCTGACCGGCTGTGCTGGTACCTACATTAACGTCGGATCATAAGCAAGGCCGACGTTGATGCCTCCATCATCACCGTTGGATCGTCTTCCAAACCGGCGATGGTATTCAACCAATTTCCGCCAAACCAAACTCCGACGCGCCCGTGATGGTAACAATAGCACCGCCGGTGATGGTAACAATAGCACTGCCGGATGGAACCCGATCTGGCAGGAATAAAGTTTATCACCTCTGATTTTAAACCGACGGTGGTATCCGAGGCTATCACCAGCGACTTTCAGAAAGTGTATACATCTTGACCTCTAACACTATAATATATTCACTATGGTAGTTAAACTATAAGCACTCTATTTTCTTAGAAAAAATACTACAATACATAAAATTCTTTGCTATAAAAAATTCAACACCTTAAGTATCATGGTGCAAGATGAAATGAATGATTATCTTTATGACATTGACGTAACTAAGAGTGTAGTCTAAGACCAAGGGTCATTTCTTAACAAAATACAAAAGCAATGTTGATAAAAGAAAAAAAAATACAATAAGCATTAGAGTTTCAACTTAATATGTGGATAAAAATAGTAGAAACTAATAAAATCTATCTTTGAAAGCCAAAATCTAAACTCATATGTCATGATGCATGTTGGAAGAAGAGCTAACAAAATTTAAGCCAAGGTTTTAGCTAAATACACATACTGGAGACACGTGAAGAATTGGCAATGGGGAATATAAATATAGATGGTGAAACATGTATAGTAATATGTAATTTATCAAAACCGTCAAAGGGCGCCTAGCTCAAACAGTTATGTGACCCAGCGGCACTCCTCAGGTCCTGGGTTCGACTCCCCGTGGGAGCAAATTTCAGGCTGAGATTAAAAAAATTCCCTTGTCCGTCCCCATAACCAAAGCACTGGGGGGGGGGGGGTACCGGCCCAATTCTCACTTGGGCGACGGAAAGCCACCGTGTAAGGGTGAGGGCAGGGGTTCGGGGGTTTTCTTGACCGGGTGAGAAGGTCCTTATTTGTAATGCTGCGGGGGCAGTCTTAACCCCCCAGTCGAGTTTTTTTTTAATTTATCAAAACCGATATAGATTACAAGGAATCTAATGTGTACTCCCTCTGTCTCAAAATAAGTCTGTTCTAAGTCAAACTACTCTAAGTTTGACCAAATGATACCAAATTGGTATCACTATATACATCATGAAATATATTTTCATAACATACTTGTTTGATGTCATAGACTAATATTACTCTTTCATATAAAGTTGGTCAAACTTAAGATAGTTTGACTTTGAGTGACTCTATGTCTTCATTTTTTAGACAGAGGTAGTGTTCTGTTTACAAATGAACAATAAGATAGAGTGCACGCGCACAAAGAAAATCAATTTTAATTAGTTGTAGGTACCGAAATCAATTAACTTTTATCACTTTTCTCTCCAAAGATTCTATCCTATGCAAGAGCAAGGGTTGATGGGCTAAGTTAGATTTGTAATTTGGTATTGGGAGAGCTATTGATAATCTGCGATAGAGACGTTCTACAACTGTGGCTTAACTTTAGGCTGCTAACAGCTTAAAGCCATTAGAGATAATTTTCCTCAGATGGTTCTAAATAACCATCAGAAACAAGATGTCCCACTGTTGTATCTGCATAAACAAGTTTTTAGGCAACAGCTCTATGCTAGTTTGGTCATATAAGTTAAAATGTTATGTACATATGTTGATTTAAATGGTTGGCCAGCTTATGCATTTGTGATATGAATTAATTAGTTGAAGCTGTATCGAAACAATGTGGCCTCCCTTCGATCATTTCCTTACTATATTAATTCTTGCACTTCAGAAACAAGACGTCCCTTCGATCATTTGTTAGCTTAGGCTGCTAACAACAGTTTAAAGCCATTAGAGATAACTTTCCTCAGATGGTTCTAAATAACCATCAGAAACTAGACGTCCCACTGTTGTTTCTGCAGAAATGAGTTTTTAGGCAATAGCTCTATATATGCTGGTTAGGTCATAACTTAAAATGTTATGTACATATATGGATTTAAACGCTTGGCCAGCTTAATAATGCATTTATGATATGAATTAATTAGTTGAAGCTGTAACGAAATAATGTGGCCTTCCTTAGACCATTTGCTTATAGCACTATATTAATTCTTGCACTTCAGGCAAAGATGCGTGGGAAATACTTATACGAAGAACGGGATTCGTTACTTCACACCCTTCGTACTTGTCCAAATGTACGAGTGATTTATTTTAATGGCTGGGATGGACTCGGGACAAAGGCATTCCTTCGATCTATAGCACAGAAAGTTCTCAAAGATCTGGAGGCTCCTTCTGAACAAATATGGTTTGACAAAATAGTTTACTTGGATTGCTCAGCATGGAATGGTAGAAGAGCCATGCAGAGAACCATTGCAAAGGAGATAAAACTTGACAACAAAACGATGGCAATGTTTGATGAGCAAGATGAGGAGGATGATTTCAATGGAGTAGACCAAGGCTCTAGGGATGTGATACGAGGAGTTGCTACAGAGATTTATGAGAACCTAAAGGATAGCAAATTCTTGATACTTTTTCTTAACGGTAGCGATGAGGAGATTGATGTGTCCAGCATGGGTATTCCTCCATTCTCGGAATTCCGTAACCACGCAATGATATGGGCATTTAGCAGAGGGTCGCCACTGACATTAAACTCTAGGGCCAGCATGTCTAAGAGAGAAGGCAAGCTTAGATACACACACAAGTTCTATGATTGCTTTTCAGGACTCTGGCAAGTGTATGATCATGTGCTAGATTGCGTGGCTGCTGCCATAGCAGCTGGTTACTCATCTATGCGAAGCATGGACACATCAAATACAATGGTCAAGGACTGCTGTCTGTATGAACTATGCCTACAGCACAATTTTCATAGAACCACCAAATTTGATTGGGTTGCTCATGCTTCAAACTATTGGATATGCGATGAAATCATCAAAGGGGACACTGCAAAGGAGATCAGTGCCGCATTGGGCCGTGAGATAATAACATGGGAGTGTGATGATGCAGTGCTTGATGATGTATTTCCGAGGGTCATGTTGTCAGCAAGGAGACCTCCATATATGCGAGCTGTTAAAGAGGGCGGCTGGGGCTATGAAGAGGGACCGTACCGCTGGATTTCAGTGACCTCAAGGAATATAGAAGCACACCGTATGCAGTCTATACCTGCAGTGACATCCTCTTTCTTCCTGGCATTTGAAACACAAAATGGGCCAACCACATTACCAGCTAGCTTGTTCAGGGATGCCAGAAACCTTGGTGTGCTTATTCTCTGTCATTGCACCTTCAGTTTTGCATCACCTCCCTTCTTTGTGTCCCAGTGCCTACGGTTCCTCGGATTGGATCATTGCTCAGATGATACAACAGGTAGTCATAGAAGTGAGGATTGGGCGACTATATGTGGCCTATATGTGTTGGACCTACGTTACACAGTCTGGAATGAGATACTTTCTCAAGAGAAGATGGAGCTCATGATTAACCTGAGGGAGCTACATGTAGAAGGAGCCAGATGCTGGCCGGACAACACTGACTTGCAGGGGCGGTTACTTAACCTTGAGAAGCTCAGAATTACCAGGTCACAAAGTGAGACATTAGCAGACATTAGCACATCCTTTATGGACAAGACAAAGTTGGAAATACTGGACCTGTCTGGCAGTCTTTGGGTGAATGTTCTGCCAACTAGCCTATCAAAGGCTTGTAGCCTTCAAGTGCTTCTTCTTGATGGTTGTGAAGAACTGGAAACTGTTGTTATCCCTGATGGGCTTCCTTCCTCACTCAGATCCTTCAGCTTTGACAGCTATGGACCAGTATCCAAGCATTGGATACCATGCCCTGACTTGCCCCCCGACAATTTGCGTCCTTCTTCTTCAGATGATGACCGGCAGCAGCAAGCAGCCAAAACCTCCAAGATCTCCCTGGAAGGCTGCACTTCATTAGAAAATTTGTTCGTGCGGGGGCTTCCAAACCTTGTGGAACTGGACCTCTCTGGAACTGCAATCAAGATGCTCAACTTTGAAACCATGGTGGTGCAGGTCCCAGGGCTGAAGCGACTGTTTCTACTAGGTTGTGAGCATCTTCGTGGAATAACATGGGACAAGGACCGTTTTAACTTAGAGTTGCTGTGCATTGATACACGAACTGGGATCCGAGGTCGTACTCTGCAGCCATCCCTTGGCCATGGCAAGAAGAAATCCTGCTTTCTACTGCATGCTGTTCTAGTTGATGCAAGGCTCGTTCGGTCCCTTCACTTCCCAATACTTCACCATAAGAACCGATCAACAGGAAGCGGTGACAACGACTTCCAATTTAGCATCCATTTTACCTCTTCATCCATGAACAGTGGTAGTAGTGCTAGTTCACAACAATTTGAAGGAACCTGCAGTTGCAAGGAGAAGCAGATGGAAGAACTCAGTCCTGGTGAACACATGAGGCTTGGTCATCAGGTCCCAGCAGCAATCCCATACCCGGATGTCCCTGATCTGGGTGGAGACGTCCCAATGCAAGATTTCCCACAGCCTTTTCCTCCGGCATCCGCAGCGGATCGCTACATTGAGGTCGTTCAAGGGAGCCACAACCTGGAGGGCGAACTAAGGTACACGGCTGGTAGAGAAATTATGGTGTTCCATGCTGAGTTCCTGCATGTCCATGATGCCTCCATCGCTAGTAGTTTCCCTGGAGGTTACAGCGTTAGGTGGTGCCGTGTAGAACGGTGCCCTAACATGGAAGCGGTATTCTCTGTGGATTCAGATGGTTTCAGCCAATTGGAGACTTTCTGGGCATCGGATCTGCTCAGGGCCCGCTGCATCTGGAGCCAGAGTCCTGTTCCTAGCTGGATGGGTAAAAGTGATTCCCGTTCCTTCGATAATCTTCGGCACTTGCACCTGCGCTCCTGCCCTAGGCTGGAGTTTGTGCTATACGCTGATGGAACCTACTCCACATCATCCACTGCGGCGAGCTGAGGCATGTCTTCGTACTGAAGACGACATATGGGTATAGAAGGGACATAGCCTACCGCGGCGTGACGTTCCCGAAGCTGACCACCATCCGCCTGCATGACTTGCCACTGCTGCTGCAGATATGTGTGGTCAAGATGCTGACACCCAAGCTGCGTAGAGTCAAGATCAGCGGTTGCTGGGGCATGCGCCGGCTGTCAACGGTTGTCGACGTCGTCGCCACCGGCGATGACCAAGCAAGCTGCAGCAAGCCGACTGTGGAGATTGAGGAGGAGGTGTGGGAAGCGCTAGAGTGGGACGGGGTTGATGCTGGCCACCACCACTCCCTCTTTGAGATGCGCCACTCTCGCTACTACAAGAAGAAAACTGTCAGGGGTGCCCTCCTGAGGTAATTAAGTGCGACTAGCTAGCTAGCTGGGTGTGTTATCTGTGCCGCCAATCGCTTGCGTTGCTTTGCTTTGTTTATCACTGTCGAATCGGCCAAATTGATCATTCGGTTTGATTATATTATTTGCTTCAACGTGTTAAAATAAGAAGCCGCGCACTAGCTGATGATGATGTGAATTGTATTGGCCTGCAGTTGCACATCGACTGAGTGTATTAATTTGCTTGATATATAGAATTATTCTGAATTCCAAAACAAAACGAAATGTATGTTGTACGTACGTATGCAGTTGGGTTGGGTGTGTGCAGCTTGTGCCGGTGGGTTTTCTATTTATGAGAGCATTTGTGTATCTCAAACTTTTAGCCAATGAATTTGCGTGTTTGCTGGAGCTGTATGTGTGATTTGATTACACTCGGGAAGAGACTGCCACCGTCCACGCTATGTAATTTGACTATAATACTATTCTATCTACATGTGCTCTTTATTAGTTTCACATAAAGTGTTAGAAACTCGTTGATAAATATGTCTCACAAGTCACAACAAAACTGCTTATCTTTACTATATCTCAGTTGTGATGGACTTCAGTTACCAATTACTGTAGTAGGGAACATGCCAATTGTTGGATGTGATCTCGGCTAACCGTGACCAACTTGGCACACAACTTAGGTCCACCTGTCAGTGGTTTGCCGCAATCCGTAGCAACCATAAGGGTT
This sequence comes from Miscanthus floridulus, assembly GCF_019320115.1. NCBI lineage: Eukaryota > Viridiplantae > Streptophyta > Magnoliopsida > Poales > Poaceae > Miscanthus > Miscanthus floridulus. The sequence goes on from NC_089595.1 coordinate 24,045,831, forward strand.
ATCTAGAGTTGGCACCGGCCCTGGCCCCACAGCGTGTATATAAACAAGACCAAAGGTGATTTCGGGATAAACGCAACTAACCAATCAGTTAGGCGCTGCTAAGGGTTTGGGAAACACGACTCCTGTTCAATAAGGCCAGGCCAGGAGGCTGCTGATGTGCATCTACGTCAAGTTCTTCATCAAGAGATTGGTTTTACACGCTTGTATTGAGATTGGTCCTACACGCTTGTATTGAGATTGGTCCTAAGATTAACTTGGTTTATGGATGAATATTTCCAAAATCCAAATCCAATCTGTTAAGTCTGACACGCTGAATCCGATTGAGTTAGATGCAAATTAGACTCTAAGATGCCAAATTAGAAATATCGAGATGCATCAGTAAGGTTTTACCCTAAGACGTATCGGCTTTGTGCATGATTAGTTCAAAACATCAGTCTAACTGGAACTCAGCGTTAGTGCTTTACTGTATCATCACACCATAAGTCTCGGCTTATATAAGCCTAATCAAAAGCAATTAAGGGTGATTTCCACCGATTAGGACCGGATAAACAATTATAAGGAGCGGATTGGGCAAAACCCGAGCGAAGACCCAAAAATCCCCAAATTTCCCCAATACCAAAGTACCTTACCCAGTAACCCTAACCTTAAGTTGAGCAAACTCACCTCTACTCGCCGTGTAGCCGCCCGCGGCATGAGTCGAAGCCGCCGCCGCACGTGGACTATTGGCGCCCCTGAGCCGGCCGGAGCTGACCTTAACGGCACGAGCGACGTCAGAATGTTGCCATGCGCACGCACACCCGGCCGGCCCTGACCAAACACGTGCGCGCCATCAGACCCGGCGCGCGCGCGCGCGAGCCTCGGCGGTCGTAAGCTGGACTGCCGTCGCCGCCTTGTTGCATGCGTGGTGTGCATGTGGATCCGCGGCCCCAAGGGCACCGCAGTGGAGCCCCTCGACGGAACCGCGTGCAGGCTTGAAGCACGCTAGCGCCGGCGAGAGGGACCACGGTGGCACCGGCGGTGGCTGCCCACCCTCGCCGGCGTCGGCATTCGCACGGGGAGAAGCAGAGCATGAGAGAAAAGGAAGAATGGCGCCGCCGCTTGGAGAAGAGTGAGGAATGGCATCCGATCCGACGGCCGAGAGCTCAACGGTCCTATCTCAGCCATTTCCAGGCCCGGGCCCAGGTTGGACACGCAGGATACAGCCCGGCGCTGCAGAGCGCCGTAAGCTGGAACATGATCTGGGCCGTGAACATATTATTCAGACGCTCGTTAGTATAGGCTGTTGCTGGTCTATATTTAATTGTGGGCTCAATTTAGTTTTTACTTTTACTTCGGTTGTTGTAAGTCTGTTTTGTCCTTAACATTAGCGATTTAACTTTGTGCTACGAAAAGGTTCTTAGGAGGCTGGCCCTCGCGATTAACATAGCCGGGAAATTATTAATGAATGCTAAATTGTGTTTTTTTTACCGGTAATGCTTAGGGCCGGGCGTCTGTTCGATCGGACGTCGCCTTTCTGGGTCTGCGCGCTACCGGCCTAACAAGCATGTCTCCTCCACTCTACGTCTCTCACATCTCTCTCTCAAAAATTTCTCCCCACTTGCTCGCCTATCGAACGCTTCACAGCGCTGTGCGGCCGTTCGTCCGCCCCACTCCGCATTCGTTGTATTCGTCGACACAGCCATGTCCCCGCACGCGCCCTCATCCTGTGTTGTTCGCTCCTCGCTCCTACCCGTCACGCGTGACACTCATGCCTCTCACTCCTTGCTCCCGTAGTCCCACCCACCGTGCGTCCACCAGCACCGCTCGCTCCCGTGTCGTCGGCGCGCTGCCCACCTCTGCTGGTGTTGGTGGTGCTGTCGCACACCTCCGGTCAGTCCCGGTCGAGCCAAGGGCACACATAAGCGTGGCCCGTGCTGGTGGTGCTCGCGTGCCGTCGGCTCCCGCCCCGAGGTCGGAATCAACTGGCACCGACCCCCCCCCCCCCCCCACCACACACACACACACACAATATGTTGTAAATGTATATTTTAAGATGTTTCATATGTATGTTGCGAGTGTTTATATGGACGTTGCAAAAGTAGATCGGGATGTTGCAAGTGTTTTCAGAGGTATGTTGCAAGCGTTTGTTCAAAATATTTTATCTGTTTCAGACGTATGTTGCATGTGTCTTTTGATCAGGATATTACACATGGTTCACACATATGTTGCAAGTGTATGTTCGAAATGTTTCAGCTGTTTCAGTCTTATGTTGCAATAAGTGTTTTTCATGTTGCAAGTTGCAAGTGTTTTATTTGGATGTTACATATGTTTCAAACACATGTTGAAATTGTGTGTTCCAAATGTTTTATCTACTTCAGACTATGTTGCAATTATGTGCAGTGAGCCGTGGGCCGACGACCGGGGTGCGCAACGCACCTAGGATCCTGCGTGCAGGGCGTGCTCGTCCTCATGCGACTCTCGAGTCCCGCCAGTGCAGAGAGATGAGAGGGTCAGGAGGAAGGAGCGGTGTTTCCCGTAGGCGCATGAGCGTCCAGACTCGCGGTCACGGAGTTAGAGGAGGAGGCTAGGGGGAGGAGCGGCAGGCGCAACGTTTTCTGTGGGCGTGTGTGATGGAGGTGGTGCGGGCGTCCGGACACGCGCTTCTGTCTAGACGTCCGGGCACTAGTATCTCCCTTTTTTACTTAGATATATTTAAGTTCTTATTAGTTTATTTGAGGAAATTTGGTATTAAAAGCATGTTTCTTGTTCCTTCATATTGCTTCTAATAGGTTAGAGAGATGGAAATCCCAAAGGACTAAACCTTCCTTATTTTTTTATTCTATCAATTTTTTTTTTATGAATCACAGTGTAGACAAAGAATGATACAAGGTCACATACATGCACACACTTATCTCTATGCATACACTCTACTCGAGTATCTTCGAAACATTAAGCCGGTAGATCTTGAGATTGACAAAATCATCACAAGTGCATCGCTGTCGACGAACATGTTGCCTAACAGTAAAGAAGAGTGTATTTAAAACCAAGGTGAGCAGATTTTACAAGTAACCTAACTAGTTGAGCTTAGTTTGTGATGTCAACTTTTCCTAGCAGATCCAATGGATTATTTTTGCTCATTTTATCCTACCGGCTCCACAAATAAGGCCTATTGTTGTATACTTATTTCATCACAGTCCTTTACTTCAAAGGCTTTCTGTCTTGAGTTTTGGACATGCATTAAACAAGAGCAGCAAGCTCCTCTAGCCCAAACGAACGATGGCCCAAGCGTCTCCGGTTATCACGCCCAGCCAGCTACGCTTGAGAATTTGCTAAAAAAAAAGCTACGCTTGAGAATTGAGCCATGACACCCTACAACCACACATGCGGAATCCACCTATGATTTGTTATTTCCTCTCTCAAAAAATAAAACCTATGATTTGTTATTCATACACACACAATGTTCATGGATACTAATTACGATCCATGGTGCTACATAGAATATAGAAGGTTTTATTACCTGCTAATTAATTTGTTGCAACAGAAGCGCAGACCTGGTGCAATGGTGAAATCTGTCTCACTGAGTCATCAGGTCATGGGTTTAAAGCAGCCTCTCCACAGATTTTGTGGAGAAGACTTGTCTCGGTTTTTCCCTTCCCCAGACCCCACTCATGCGGGAGCCTCCGGCACTGGGTCTACCTCTTTTTTAATTAATTTGTTGCAACACCATATATAGATTTGAATTTAACAACAGTTTTTCGAGATCTTTGCGCAAACCTACACGAAACAAGCGTTGGCGACCAAGAAACCTTCACTAAAACTGCATACCGAAGGAGTATACAACATCTGGACGGTTGTCCTCTGACTACATGACAAGCAGCACTAACCATGACACGGCATCAGGGAGAAACACTCACGGCATACAGACATATAGCTATCCTACGACAACTGTCAGGAAGGCATCTTGTTCGATCATCCCACGACGAAGTGGGATTGGAAGGAAAACCCTTCGTTGTTAGAACAATCAGCATCTTGTTCAACAATCCCCTTCAGGACTGCAGTTCTGCATCTGAATCAAAGGGACTGAAGACTTGCAACTTTCTCTTCTTCTGCTCTCTTCTTCGGCCTGTGAAAAAAAACGTAAATGTTACATTGTCCTTTCAGCTGTAAAAATGTTTGTCAATTAGACACGCAGCTTAGGCATCCTTATTTTCTCTTCCTATTGTGACAAGCATGGCCCTAAAAAGGGCACAAAATAACGGCTTCAATAAAAAATCTTTTCTTGTAGTTCACCATACCAAACCGAATTCTCTGATAATGAATGTTCAAAATCAGCTCTTTCCTCACCTACTAGAATTATTAACCTCCTCTTTTCCATCTTCCTCACTAGCTACAACGTCGACAACAGGCTCATACAGGTACCATTCTTTCCTTTTCCTGATACACCAAAAAGAGCAGAATCAAGGCGATTTCAACACCAAACGGCAGTAAACTAGTAACATAGTAGTTCAAACACATAGTGAACCTATCAGCACGATGTAAATGGTACCATCATAACCAAACTACATTAATCATTAACAAATCAAGGTTTTTAGAAGAAAAGATCATACCGGATGACGCTTCCTTTGCTGCCAAAATACTTGAACAAATCCACTGCATTGTTCACAGCTTTACTGAAAAATATGACCATATCAATTTCATATAACAAATAAAGAAACAAAACAGGAAGGGCGACATTTAGCTCGAATGTGCTAATTAGCATCTGTATGCATCCAGTTTCCCTACATTTTTTTTCAAAAGAAAATGAGTAAACTCCTCCACAAACCTATTTGAAGAAAATTCTGGTGCTCGCCTTCCCTTCTTTGACATTTGTTTCTCTCTCATAACAGAGACGCTCTGACTAGCAATCTGCGAAGTCAAAGTATATATTTTTCAATACAAAGCCTTATACAAAAACAAAAGATTAACAATATATGTGAAGGAACCACAGACAAACTTTATACGTTCTGCCTCTAAAGGAACATCAAAGTGATTTCATGATATTGCGAACTACACTAGAGTTAACAAAGAAAATTATATCTAACCTCATAAAGCTGCTCACGGATGGAAACAGCTATTGCAGGCTGCACATCAAACAAAAAGACTTCATCAGCATAGAACTAAATTTTCGGAAATACTGCACAAATTTTACATAAAAAGAACAGCAGTGCAAGAAATATTCATACAACAGCAAATTCATGACTACACCCATCACAATTCTGCAGCCATGGAAAATCACAAAGATAAAAAGAGAACAATAATAATGGTAGCATTTTACATGACTTGCAAGTACAATAAAGTCAAATGCAAGTTCAGAGAAAATATGAAGAAAAAAATCATCTGGTAATCCATCCTGTATAACAGTTTCGGAGAATCGAAATGTGTAAACAGAGGCCAGCTGACATGGGAAACCATCATCACAAAAGCTGTTGCTTTAGTTGAATTAACAGTTCATTGCACTGAACACACAGAGCCACATTGTTTAAGGCATACCCCAACTTCAGGATCCGTGATGTTCAAATCATCACAAAGCGTCCTCACAAATTCTTCAGGGTCACTATCAAGGTTGCCGATATCCTGACCACCAAGAGTACATGGGCATTAAAGCAAATTATCTGGACATGAGGACTCCAGAAAACCACAAACACACATGTACATACCCATAAGAACTGGTCTCTAATTACAGTGTTGTTCACACGGAGGTCAATCTGCGGATTCACCATATATATAAGCTCTCACTTGAGTACATAAAACTCCATTCATCTGAGGATAAAAATACACCAGGCCCAGAAACAGTAAAACAAACCTTGAGAGGCACAATCTTCTCTTTGATTTGCATCTCCTGCCCTTCGTAGGAGCGAAACTCCGCAAGTTGCCCCTACGCGAAAAAACAATACAGTCGATTGACCATTAGCAGTACAGAACACCTTGCAGGTTAGGACAGGACAGAGCAGCAAGAGAAAAGAGAGGAACCTGGATGGACTGCAGCATCTGGGGGACGAAATTGGCCGGCAGCTTGAGGTCCTTAGCCGTCCGCTTGGCGAAGCTGATGATCTCCGAGTCGGGATCTGCCGGCCAGGCACAAGGGAGAAGCGGGTCAATCTAGGCAGCGAGCGAGAACGCAACGTGAACTGGAGATGAATGAGGCGAAAAGCGAGAAGCGAGGCCGGGTACCTCGGGGGTTCCAGGTGAAGGCGTCCCTGTAGCGCTGGCCGTCCACCTCGACGTCGACGCGTATCGGCACGAGGTTGTCCCTCGTCGGCCTGCAGCACGGAGGAGGCAGAGGAGGAGCGAATCAGCCACTGGCGCCCTCTTTCCCCCACAGCAATCGATCCAAGGCGTCTCTCTAATGGAAAAGGACTAGGAGGGAGGGAGAGGGCGTACATGCGGAAGTTGACGGTGGAGGGCCTGGAGGCGCCGAGGCTGACCGTCTTCATCTCTGTACCCCTCGCCGGCGGTCGGTCCGCCGCCGTCGCCGTAGCCCGCTCCAACCCGATGGCTCTCGGTCTGCGCCGCCGTGCAACGCGAAAAGAACGGGTACCGTGTGCGTGTGGGCCTAACTAATTAACTTGGGCCCAACGATAAGTCGTCTTTGTACGGGCGCCGGGCCGAATTCACGACAACGTTTATTTCCTGCTGACTGACCCATTTATGTTCCCCTCGATAGAATCGAATAAGATACAAATTTCGTTTTACCTTTTATTCCGGTCTGATTTTCCTTGTCCAAAACACACATCTCCTCCTAACTCTCAAAACCATTCAAATTATCTCCATACCTAATTTTGAAGGTGGTTTTGTGAAACGAGCTTGCTAGCGCCCAGACGTCCGGATGCCCGCGCCTGTAGACCGTTTTCGCGCCATTTCATGCACCCGCGCGGCCTGCACCGCCCCGAACGTCACCAACATCGAAAAGAAGGCGAGGGAGCGGCGGATGCCCAGCCGGTGTTGGGAGGAGGAGCAGGGGGAGACACCGAGGCGAGGCAGCAGAAAGCGAGGAGGGAGATGCAACACCCTATCTACTTTTGAAACATCTTAAAAACCATTCTAAACACATACGCAACATCTAGATAAAACACTTGCAACATATGTGTGAAACATATGCAACATCCAAATAACACACACTTGCAACATACGTCTGGAAAAATAGATGAAACATTGGAAAAAAGAAGCTTGCAACATAAGTGTACAACCATTGCAATATCCTGATATACTTTTGCAACATGCGTGTGAAACACTTGTAACATACCTCTGAAACATATGAAACACGTGAAACATATGCTTGCAACATGCGGTTTCAGCGCAACATCTCCTTGCTGCTTGAGTCAAAAGAGGCTCGTCGTGTATGAAGTTCACCGGTGTAGAGCTCGTCGATGGCGCAAAGCTCGCCGCTCCGGTGAAGAAGGCCATGGTAGGTTGGCCGTTGCAAGTTGCGCAGGGGCGAGTTCCGCCTCAGCCCAACGAGCTGGGCAGGCGGAGCATAAGATGTGTGCGGGCGGGCTCCGCCCGGGCTGCGATGAGCTGCACGCGGGCGAGCTCCACACCGACTGCGACGTACTGGGTAGCTTCCACCCCGGCCAATACGAGCACGGGTGGTGGCGGCGAGCACGAGATGAGCGCAAGCGGTGGCGGCGAGCTGAGCGCAGGCGGAGGCCGCCCCGGCGGGCCGCATCCACTGCGATTTTTTTAGAAACTACGGTGATGAGATGAGAGGGTTATTTGGGCTGTCATCGTGGCCCACTAACAGAAGCGTCCGGGCAGACGGACGCCCAATTCCAAGAATTAACGATACAAAACCTATCCCATGCTCATAGAAGCCGCCACCTATTGACAATCACAAAATAAATATTGACGGTGCATTTACCAGGAGGCTGGGCTTTGTGATTAGAGACACATGTGGGGATATCCGGCCTGAAATTACGAGATATGGGTGCTCTACTCTACGAACTGAAGCAATGGCAGCCCTCAAAGCAATCCAGCATGCAACACATCTTGGTATGAAGCATATCATTCTAGAGATAGATGTTGCAACCTTAACATTAGCCATGTCTTCAACAGGAGGGACAAAAAGCACTATTAGTTCCTTAATTCACCATACTAGAGACCATATCGATATGAGTTTGCCAAGTCTCTGCGGATGGTCTAGCCTCTCATGAGCATGTATGTTAGCCCCCGACTCTTCTATGTTTTTTAAGTCAAGCTCTTGATTTTGCAACAGACCTTGTATCTCCTAATTTTGTAACGGACCTTGTATCTAGTGATTTGCTTAGACATAGTTCTAAGGATAAAAACATATGACATTATGTTTACTTTGTTCTTGCCCAAGCGCAACTGGCAACCGTACTTTGAATTTTTAAATGAAGTAATAATAATATAACAGACACTAGTACTCTTTGTTAGCAGAAGCATTGGTAATGCAAATGTAATGGATTTAAAGCTACGGATGTTACCGCAAGCCATTCGATTTGAACTAATATTATTTCTGTTTCTGCTACTGTAGAGCAAACCAAACACTGCCCTAGGGATTTTTTTTTTAATTTTAACCCTTTTTTGAATATAATTTTAAATCTAACACTGACGATTTTTTTTAAAACTAACACTTTTGGCCGCGCCTATTGCCCTGGCGCGGCCAAATGTCTGTGCCGCGCCATGCATAGTGGCGCGGCACAGGGCTGACGTGGCGTGGGGCGGCCGGGGGGCCGCTGACGTGGCCGGTCCTGCCGCGCCACCCATCATGGCACGGCACTGCCGCGCCACTGACCCTGGCGCGGCAGTGCCGCGCCGTGTTGCGTGGCGCGTCTGGACCAAACATACCGCACGAGCACCCACACCTGCCGTTGCGCCTGCCGCCGACCCGGGCTACCTGGATGGTAGAATCGATACACGTCGCGCCAGTATATTGTTGAGTTTTTTCACGGCCAAATAAAGAATTTGATAAGCCAATGATTAGTTTTTCGTCTTTCATAATACTGTTATGCACCATTTTAACTAATCAATTACGAAAAATTGCCACCGGTGTCCAGATACGCCGGGACTGCCGGTTCCCGAACGCAGGGTACTTAATCTCGCCGGCAGTGCTGCCGTGACTCAACGAAACGAATAAGAAGCAAGTTGACAAGCTGCCACATAACATATTCATTGTTTTGACATAAGTTTGACATAAAATAACCAAATAACCCCGCAAGTTTCGGATGTCAATATTCGTTTGACCAAAACAAACTAAAACCCAGAAGTGTAAGGATCCCTCGAACGCCTCTGTCTCTTCGGATTTGTTGGCAACACATTGGGAGTGTAGCCAACGTCGGTATGGTCGCGTCGACGGTGCGTACGACTCGTACCCTGCAGGTATATGATATGCACGATTACTTATAATTCTTTATGATAGTTAGTTTATGGAGCCTACGTACTGAAACAAACTATCTTTGTTAGTACCTGTGAGGCTCCTTGGGTGCCAAACGGGGCACCACCTAGCTGAGACATGTTGATCTCGTCCTGCGGCCATTCGTCCCACTGGCTATGCTGTCCGCGGAAGCTCGGGGGTTCGTCGTCGTCGTCATCGTCTTCCTCCTCATCCTCGGCTGCAGGGTCCTTCCCAGCGCTAAGATGTGGTGGTGTACGCACCGCGGAAGTGGCACCCTACATCATCGCCTGAGAAGAGCCGGCTGGTGTCCTCAAAGAGGCTGAAGACGTGCCACCTGACCGCGCGGGGAGTGACGGTTCCTCATAAGGGGTGTCCATGCAGCTCAACTTCTGAGCTAGCTTCCTACAGCTCTTCTTCACCTTCTGTATAAATAGACGTTAAAGTTAGTTCATTAGCCAAACGCATATACAATAAAGAAATATTTTTGAAATGGACAAGTTTATGTTTACCTCCACAAAAGCCGCGAGAACGCCTGGCCCCTGCCCTCTAGACTCGTGAAGCCAGAACGCTGCTTCGTTGGATAGCCTTGACAATTGTGTCGCCTGGGTACAGAAACGCGGTTGGACAGTTTTAGTACACATACTTAATACCAAAAGGATAACAAATTGTACCATTCAAGTATCTTACCACATATCTTTGAAGCGGGGCTCTCTGTAGCTGTGTGTCCTCCCTAGTGGTGACATCGTACACATGTTCGATAACATCTTCCTCTGAGTCCTCATCAATCACCATGTCAGTGTACGGGGGCTTGATATATGTCCTCATAGACCTGTGAAGCCACTGTAGGTACTCGTCGAAGGTGTGCTGGTCATGTGGAGAACCCTCAAGGACCGCATGTGGTACCCTGGTCTGCCACAAATGGATGTACGAGCTGTGTGTCACGCGCCAATCCTTGATCTTGTACCTCTTCCTGCGGTCAAACCTACAATAAAATGATGTTAGTTGTACCAAACACACCTCTGAATTGTAGCATTGTTATTAATCGATAACGCACCCGTGCAATTCTTGATTGGTGGAGTACAGCGGTGGTGAGCACCATGTCATTCTTCCAATCTGTCTACAGACCCGAATGGGCAAGTGAATCTCGACCACATGGAAGAAAATAAGAGGGACATCACAGCGATACTTGTGTAACTCGTCCCTAGTGATAGGACTCAGATAGTCCTGGAGCTCTAGAGAATCCCAAGGACACCAAAACACCTAAAATTTCGTAATTGTGTTAGGTTATGATATAGTGTACATCGAAGAAAACACTGCTACGATAGTATAGAGAGTGTAACCTGGTGCTGTGTCAGGACGTCGAGACCGTTCGTATACTCCCTGTACTTGCGCCACACATTTCCTCTAACTAACTATGCTTCGGTCCAGATATACAGAGTTGTAGGGAGTGTATCATGCCCGTTCCATTGCTGCATTGAATACGATAACGAATTAGCAACAAATAATCTCATCATATCTAACTGCCTAGAAGAATATAATAAACCGAAGTACTTACTAGTAAACCATTATTAAGGGGCCTCCCAACGGGCAATCGTTCCCAACACCAAACCTAGAGTAGGTAGGAGCAACCCCCAAGGTTCGCATGTCCTGAGGTGCGACGGTAGGCAACGCATAGCTATCGATACGTCCATGCTAGTACTGCGCTGCCCTAGCTGTACCCCGCTATGTTCTCCCACGGTTGGCGAAGTATGTCAAGGAAGATCCAGCTAATGGTGTTGCCCAAGGCGTCTGGGAAGAGGAAAGCACCAAGAAAGTGTCAGAGCCACACTCGAGCTAACCTATCAATCTGTGCCTCCTCAGCTTGTGGGTCCAAGTACTCAAAGCGCTCTGTGATCCAGGACGACGAAACACCGAAACTTTTCCTGTAATTGATCAAAGAAAATGAGACCCGATTGCTGCAGGAAAGCAATGCAAGTATTAAATAGGCTTGAATTTCTCACTTATTTTTCTTGGAAGCCTCATCGTCTGGTGGAAGAAAACCAGTAAACTGAGCCACCAGCTCCCTCCAGTGATCGTTGTCAACTATCCCTGTCATTGTAAGTCCCCCCAACCGAAGGCCTAAAATAGCCTTCACGTCCTGCAACGTCAAGATCATCTCGCCACAAGGTAGGTGGAACGTGTGGGTCTCAGGCCTCTACCTATTATAAGAATAGAACGATTGTTAGTTGCCTCTAATTTGTTACAAGAAAGTTTACGTACAAAGAATGCACTCGCACATGTCTACAGCTGCAGTAAGTAGTGCTGGGTCAAGGAGCGAAAGACCGTGGTTGACAACACGGACAAGCTCGAGGAAGCTGGCACGCCGTATGTACGGCGTATAACGCTCGTCCCACTGATGCTCCCTGGTGTGACTACAGGGCCTCAAAGGAGGCAAGGACACCTCTGCGTTGTTGTCACTCAAGATGTGTGCTCGGTGCTGGTCGTCGTACTCCACCTCTAGAATGAGGTACAACAGGTGCTGCGTGGGAGGGGCCATCCTGTTATAAATTGATAAACAAAGTGTTAGAATATTCAAATTAACAAAATTTAAATTAACATTATGTAGCATTGCAAAATTTAAACTACTTGTAATGCAATATGAAAGCATATATATATATATATATATATATATATATATATATATATATAGGGAGAGGCTATTCAGTAGCCGGCTACAAAATAAGTTATTCTGTAGCCACCTCCATTTACTATAATTTTATATACTAATTTACTATAATGTCAATACATATTTACGATAGTTGGGTTACTATAACACATGGGGATATTTACCATAACGTTATATTAAACCACTTAGTAAGGAGTTACTATAATCTCGTAAATTAATATAGTAATTATCATAACTCAAAGTGGCTACAGAATAAGTTATTCTGTAGCCAGCTGCAGGATAGTAGTTCTATATATATCGACACAAGGCTAGGATAAACAAGCGAGCAAAAGAGGTAAAGTCCGATGGTCATGTGCTATGAACGTGGATAGGGGCTAGAGATCGTAAAATAAACACCAACCAAGAAGTGAGGGAGCGAGTTACACTCAGCGTTACGGCCACGGTAGGATTAACCCACGATCGAAACGTTAGAATGAATTACGATCCATCGACCAGCTCGCTACAATCCCTAACTAAATAACTAACTACAAACTAAATAATAAATACCTAACCAATCACAAACTAAATATCCTAAAACAATAATAATCACAAACTAAATAATAAATACCTAAAATCTAAAAACTACCTACGTAAATCACAAACTAATTGTCCTAATACAATAATAATCAAAATAACTTTAAATCAAGAGAGAGTTACCTTAGAAGCGGGCGGCCTTGACGTATCGGCGTTCGTGGCGTGACCGGCGAGGGTACTGTGAGGCGTGGACGGCCGCAGCTGGCGGGAGTGGCCGGTGAGGGCGCGGGCGGGCGCGGCATGGGCGGGCACGGCCGCGTGCGGGCGCTGGAGGCATGCGTTGGGCGGCGGCGGGGCGCGGCGGCTGGCTGGCGGCGTGCGTGGGCGGGCAGGGGTGCGTGCGGGCGGGGGGCTCGCGCGCTATATTTATTTGGCCCTGTCACGCCATGATGGGTGGCGCGACAGAACCGGCCACGTCAGCGGCCCCCCGGCCGCCCCACGCCATGTCAGCCCTGTGCCGCACCACCATGTATGGCGCGACACAGGCATTTGGCCACGCCAGGGCAATAGGCGCGACCAAAAGTGTTAGTTTTTTTAAAAAATTCGTCAGCGTTAGATTTAAAATTATATTAAAAAAGGGTTAAAATTAAAAAAAATTCGCCCTAGGTTGTATCCTCGCAAAGAAACTAAGGTAGAACATAGGAACTTTTTTTTTCGAATTCCGTGTTTTTTATGAATTTCTATAAAACTCGTTAAATTCCTTACTGTTTGTGTAAGCATTGTTAGATGATGCAAAAAACAAGGATTTTTTTTATTAATGTCATTACAATTCTCGTGGATTTAAAAAATACTCTTACTATTCACCTATTTGGAGATGAGACATTATAATTCTTCGGTTCTTTGAAAAATGTCATTGCGTACGCTTCAGGTGTGGCTGGCCCCATTTGCGACCACTGTATTTCCGTATTGCCAAGAATGCTCCTCTGTTCTCCGCTCTCCATATCAATGATGCGTGGGCGCCACATGTCATCTTCCTCCTTCCCCATCTTCTTCCATTTGTGGCAGCAACTGTTGCTCGCCCTCATGGCCTCCTTGGCGGCTGCTCGCACGTGCGTCCGCGTGAACGCGACAACGGCTGCTGCTCTCCCACGTGGCGGCGCCGATGGCTTGCACGCGCGCTTGCCGAATTTTTTACTATTTGGCTCTTTTTCGAAAGTTTCTCACAAATAGACCCCTGGCGGAAAGAATTCCGGAAATGGACCCTTGGCTCGGCGCTCAGCGCCACGGTCACTGGCGCCGACCTCCTGGGCACGGGAAATGGCCTACCAGGGGGCTCGGCGCCAGAGTGACTGGCGCCGAGCCCCCTAAATATCTGCCGCCCCACCTTTCTTCTTCTCCATCTCGCCCTAGCCGCCCCTGCCCATGCCGTCGCTGCTCCACCGCCGCTCCTACGCCCGCCCGCGCCACCGCGCCACGCCCGCTCGCCCGTGCCGCGCCCGCCCACGTCGAGCTCACGCCACGCCGCGCCTGCCCGCACCACGCCGCGCCGCCGCTGCTACTCCGACGGCCGAGCCCGTGCCCTCGCCGCGCCGCGTCGTCTCTGCTGCTCCGACAGCCAAGCCCGCACCCTCGCCGCACCGCACCGCCGCCGCTGCTCCCTCGCCAGAGCCCGCACCGCGCCGCCGTGCCCTCACGCCATTGCCCGTGGTTGGCTACAGTGCCGCGCCGCCACGCCCTCCACCGCCGTCCTCGCCTTAGCCTCGCCTTGGTCTCCATTGGCATCCTCGGCCTCACCCCGCCTTGCCCCTTCCACCGCCGGCCTTGCCCCACCTTGCCACCGTCCGCCGCCGGCATGCCTCTTGCGCCCATCGAGTCGGACTCACCGCGCGGAGCGCCGGGCACCCCGTGGACGCCGCGCGCCACCTCTGTCGTCGGCCATGCCACCACGGGCCCAGATCTTCGCCTTGACCTACGCCCGTCGTCCGTCGACCCGAAAAGGTAAAAATTATGAATATGCAATGTACCTATTTAGTTGGTATTTGTTATTTACTAGTTACTTTGATGACTCAGTTAGTATATTTAGTGAGATATATATATAGATAGATAGAAATATAGATACATTGGTAAATAGATATAGTTAGATAGCTACTTAGATATGTAGTTATATTTGTAGTTAACTACATATGATCTAGCTATTTAGTGAGTACACTATAAATATATACGTAGTTATTATCTTGATTACTTAGTTTGTAGTTAGAAAGTACTTATTAGGTACTATCTATCGTCTAATTTTGACTAAAGGACATGTGTTTCATTACGTTTTTGAAATAAATGGATAACCTAGTGACCATATATCATGGAGGCACGGTTGAAAGCGATCGCTATGGATATGTTGAGTTTCTTGACATGCAAAGCGTGCCTGTGCTATTCAATAATAGGCCTTCATTTAGTGAGATGGTTGCAAGGACTCGGGAGGAGCTACATTGCTTTGGAGATGATGACATTGCAGTTGATGGTGTACTGCACCTAGGTTGTCCTCTGAACATCTTTAGGCGAATGATCTCAATTGGTTGTGCAGATCAGTGGGAGAACTATGTGAGATCGGCTATGAAGAGCCAGCTACAATGTTTGGATGTGGTTGTGCATCGGGTATTAGTTGATCCAATCCCTCATGGGTTTACCCCAGCAATGGATCATCCGGTACACATCGACCCTCTCGTTCTGAAACCTTACCTGCATGTGCAAATTGCGCCTACGGTTCCTGATGCTTAATCTGCCCCCAATGTGGTATTTGGAGATGGTTGTCATACTCATGTTTTTGTGGCAGATCCTCCTTATGAGATCCCTTTGACACAGAATCATCTGAGTAAGTGTCTTAACCGCATGATTTTTGGGAGCTTATCCCGTTCCTTACATCTATTTCTTTCATTCTGTTGACACCGTTTTTTGCACGTGTCAAAATAATCGGAGTGGATTAATCGGCAAGGGGAAAGGTATTGAATACTTTGATAGCCGATGAAAGCCAGTTTGTAAAGATGGTTGCCGATAGCTGGTGATGGTCGATGGAAAGGTTGATTTGGACTCGGGCGTTGCCGATGAGGTTGGAGGTGTTATTGTCGATGCCGATGAAGGGAGGCTTGAGGACTACTGCCGATGAAACAGGAAGTATGCCGATGAAGGGAGGCTTGAAGACTACTGCCGATGAAACAGGGAGTATGCCGATGAAGGAAGACTTGAAGACTACTGCCGATGAAACAGGGAGTATGCCGATGAAGGAAGACTTGAAGACTACTGCCGATGAAATAGGGAGTATGCCGATGGGAAGGAGGACGGTGAGATTTCCATCGTAATTGAGGCGGACAGGGAAATAGATAGGAGTTGATTTCCTTTTCTATATTTGTTAGGGTATGATTCATGTAAGAGTCACGTGTTTCTTTAGATATGGGATTGGTGTCCTAGTTGTGTTTGGTTGTGTCTCTTTAGATCAGGGTATAAATATGGAGTAAGGGGCAATGTAATAAAGATATATCAATCAATATCAAAACTAATTTTTACTCCTATTTGCATCTACTTACTTTTCGGCGACTTCGTCAATTTGCATATTTTTCCTTTTTTTTACGAGTTCTCATTGATTCGGCGAGCTGCATCGTTTCAGTACGACCTTCGGCGACTCTCGAGTTCCGCGTGAGCACCTCTTGGCCGTGACTTCCGGGCGTATCGCTGTTGTCAGGACCAAAGTGTTCGTATCTCCATCCTTGTCGATTAGCAGGTCAAATCGACTGGCACGCTTTGGATATCGATTCGGGTATTAGCCCTTTGTGTTTGCAGATCCACTTTTGCATCAACACATCTTTTGGCACGCCCGGTGGGACCAATCAATCAAAATGTTCAATCCCGTGATCGATTCAGGGAACATTATCGCAGTATCAGAAGAAGATCTCAAGGAAGAACAGAGACAGGCTATGGAAAAGGCTGTAGAAGAATACAAGCAGCTTTGTCTGAGATCATTTAGCTTGAACAAGAGTGGACAAGTCATCCAGAAGCAAGATTTGCCGTTGCCTCGGCAGGTTACCTTTGACTCCAATCCTGGTAAACTTCAAGAGATGGTTAATTCTGCAGTAAATCATGCTTTGATTAATCATTCCAATGTGCTGTCCAATACTGTTCATAATGCTGTGGTTCGAACTCTCAAAGAAGGACAAGCGGCACCACATTACGTTGGGCCTGCCTATCATCAACCAGAGCCGGCATCTGTCAAAACTCCATCGGCTCCTTCGGCCGTTGTGGGTACAGAAGTTACTTCCCCTCCAGTATTGGTAGGCTCACCTAATATTCAATCTACACCGATACAATCAGATCAGGTACTACCAGGAGGGCGAGTTCAGCTTAATACAGATCTATCGGCATCAGCTATGTCAGGCCCTGTGTCTCAGAATAGCCAGATTCCTACTAATTGGTGGGGATATGGCATGCCTCCAGAGTCATCTGCTTTCAATCCTAGATTACCTCAAGTGTTTGATGCAGTAGGAAGAGCGCCCATACCATCGGCCGTTTCACCGATGGCTCAAGTGCCTCAATATGCCGCAACTACTTCTGTGCAACCAACTCCAGGAGGTTTCCAGATGCCTATGGTTCAAACATTCAATTCAAGTCCATCGGCGAGCTTACTGCCGATGCAGCAGAAAGCCCCTGCTATGAGTCAAACTGGGGTTCAGTTCATGCCTCAAACCAGTTATAGTTATCCAACAATATCAGCAAATTACCAGCCATCGGTAAGTTTTGTACCGATGAGTTCTAATAATGATTGGTCAGGACAGTTACCTGTTCAACATACAGTTCAGCGAAATCAGCAGGTTGCAGGGATTCAACAAGGTCATATGCAAGCTGGTTTCCAGAATCAAGCATCGGTAGTCCAGCCGATGAATCCTTTCCAACAGGCTAATGGACCACAAGTAACGGCAAATATGCCGATTGCTGGAGATCATGGGCCACAAAGATATGTGGAGGGATGTCAGCAGGCACCTCCGGTAGAAATTCAACCAGTTCGTCAGCAGGAGGCTGATGCTTTTTGGGCCGATAAGATAGCAG